>NC_034184.2:43490044-43790044 GCF_002021735.2 Oncorhynchus kisutch | reverse complement strand
ACAGAACGAGCAATATGGCTGGTGACATTGTCATGCTGGAGGGTCATGTCAGGATGAGCCTGCAGGATGGGTACCACATGAGGGAGGAGGATGTCTTCCCTGTAACACACAGCGTTGAGATTGCCTGCAATGACAACAAGCTCAGTCCGATGATGCTGTGACACACCGCCCCAGACAATGACAGACCCTCAACCTCCAAATTGATTCCGCTCCAGAGTACAGGCCTCGGTGTAACGCTCATTCCTTCGACGATAAACGCAAATCCGACCATCACCCCTGGTGAGACAAAACCGTCAGTGAAGGGCACTTTTTGCCAGTCCTGTCTGGTCCAGCAACGGAGGGTTTGTGCCCATAGGCGACGTTGTTTCCGGTGATGTTTTTATTTCACCTTTATTTAACCAGGTAAGCTAGTTGAGAACAAGTTCTCATTTACAACTGCGACCTGGCCAAGATAAAGCAAAGCAGTGCGACAGAAAAAACAACACAGAGTTACACATGGAATAAACAAGCATACAGTCAATAACACAATAGAAAAAAAGAAAGTCTATATATAGTGTGTGCAAATGGCATGAGGAGGTAAGGCAATAAATAGGCCATAGTCGTAAAGTAATTACAATTTAGCAGATTAAACACTGGAGTGATAGATGAGCAGATGATGATGAACAGATGATGGTGTGTAAGTAGTGATACTGGTGTGCAAAAGAGCAGCAAAGTAAATAAAAACAATATGGGGATGAGGTAGGTAGATTGGGTGGGCTATTTACAGATGGACTATGTACAGCTGCAGTGATCATTTAGCTGCTCAGATAGCTGCTGTTTAAAGTTAGTGAGGGAAATGGAAGTCTCCAGCTTCAGCAATTTTTGCAATTCGTTCCAGTCACTGGCAGCAGAGAACTGGAAGGAAAGGCGGCCAAAGGAGGTGTTGGCTTTCGGGATGACCATTGAGATATACCTGCTGGAGAGCGTGCTATGGGTGGGTGTTGTTATCGTGACCAGTGAGCTGAGATAAGGCGGAGCTTTACCTAGCATAGACTTATAGATGACCTGGAGCTAATGGGTCTGGCGACGAATATGTAGCGAGGGCCAGCTGACTAGAGCATTCAGGTCGCAGTGGTGGGTGGTATAAGGGGCTTTGGTAACAAACAGATGGCACTGTGATAGACTACATCCAATTTGCTGAGTAGAGTATTGTAAGCTATTTTATAGATGACTTCACCGAAGTCGAGGATTGGTATGATAGTCAGTTTTACTAGGGTAAGTTTGGTGGCGTGAGTGAAGGAGGCTTTGTTGCGAAATAGTAAGCCTATTCTAGATTTGATTTTGGATTGGAGATGTTTGATAGGAGTCTGGAAGGAGAGTTTACAGTCTAGTCAGACACCTAGGTATTTGTAGTTGTCCATGTATTCTAGGTCAGAACTGTCCCGAGTAGTGATGCTAGTCAGGCAGGCAGGTGCGGGCAGCGATCGGTTGAAAAGCATGCATTTGGTTTTACTAGCGTTAAAGAGCATTTGGAGGCCACGGAAGGAGTGTTGTGTGGCATTGAAGCTAGTTTGGAGGTTAGTTAACACTATTTCCAAAGAAGGGGCAGATGTATAGAAAATGGTGCCGTAGAGGTGGATCAGGGAATTACCCGCAGCAAGAACGACATTGTTGATATATACAGAGAAAAGAGTCGGCCCGAGAATTAAACCCTGTGGCACCCCCATAGAGACTGCCAGAGGTCCGGCCAAGTCCGATTTGACACACTGAACTCTATCAGAGAAGTAGTTGGTGAACCAGGCGAGGTAGTCATTTGAGAAACCAAGGCTATTGAGTCTGCCAATAAGAATACGGTGATTGACAGAGTCGAAAGTCTTGTCCAGGTCGATGAATGATGGCTGCACAGTACTGTCTTTTATCGGTGGTGGTTATGATATCGTTTAGTACCTTGAAAGTGGATGAGGTGCACCCATGACCAGCTCGGAAACCAGATTGCACAGCGGAGAAGGTACGGTGGGATTCGAAATGGTCATTGATCTGTTTGTTAACGTGGCTTTCAAAGACTTTAGAAAGGCAGGGCAGGATGGATATAGATCTATAACAGTTTGGGTCTTGAGTGTCAACCCTTTTTGATGATGACCGCAGCAGCTTTCCAATCTTTAGGGATCTCGGACGATACGAAAGAGAGGTTGAACAGACTGGTAATAGGGGTTGCAACAATGGCGGCTGATCATTTTAGAAAGAGAGGGTCCAGATTGTCTTGCCCAGCTGATTTGTAAGGGTTCAGGTTTTGCAGCTCTTTCAGAACATCTGCTATCTGGATTTGGGTGAAGGAGAAGCTGGGGAGGCTCTGGCAAGTAGCTGCGGGAGGTGTGGAGCTCATGGCCGGGGTTGGGCTAGCCAGGAAAAAAGCATGGCTAGACGTTGAGAAATGCTTATTGAAATTTTCGATTATCATGGATTTATCGGTGATGACCGTGTTACCTAGCCTCAGTGCAGTGGGCAGCTGGGAGGAGGTGCTCTTGTTCTCCATGGACTTTAAAGTGTGCAAAAACGTTTTGGCACACTTCAAGAGCTACAAGATGCACATTTCTGTATGAAAAAGTTAGCTTTTGCTTTCCTGACTGACTGTGTGTAATGGTTCCTGACTTCTATGAACAGTTGCATATCGCAGGGACTATTCGATGCTATTGCAGTCCGCCACAGGATGTTTTTGTGCTGGCCAAGGGCAGTCAGGTCTGGAGTGAACCAAGGGCTATATCTGTTCTTAGTTCTACATTTTTTGAAAAGGGCATGCTTATTTAAAATGGTGAGGAAATGTGTATATATACTGTATATATACAGTTCAATCGTAAAGTATTCTGACCCATTCCCTTTTCCACATTTTGTTACGTTAATAGCCTTATTCTAAAAGGAATACACACAATCTACACACTATACCCCATAATGACTTAATGTATTTGAGCCAATCTGTTGTGTGGTGACAAGGTAGGGGTGGTATATAGAAGATAGCCTTGCCTAGTTAAATCAAGGTTAAATAAAAAAAATGCATGCCCTTTGGTAAAAGACCAAGTCCATATTATGGCAAGCACTGCTCAAATAAGCTAAGAGAAAAGACAGGCCATCATTACTTTAACCTCTTAGCGTCCCATCTCGACAAAATCCAGTGAAATTGCAGAGCGAAATTCAAAAACCAAAGTAGTAATATTAAATGTTCATAAAAGTGTTATAAACCATTCAAGTGTTATAAACCATTCAAGTGTTATAAACCATTCAAGTGTTATAAACCATTCAAGTGTTATAAACCATTCAAGTGTTATAAACCATTCAAGTGTTATAAACCATTCAAGTGTTATAAACCATTCAAGTGTTATAAACCATTCAAGTGTTATAAACCATTCTTTAGCTTAGAATCTTGGTAATCGAAACACTTTGTCCGATTTACAATAGGCTTTACGACGGAAGCATAGTATTTGATCGTCTGAGGACAGCGCCTCACCCCACTTCCTGCATTAACAATTCATAACCTGCACAGGTGTCACAAAACTCAAAAATAGTGATAAAATAAATCACTTACCTTTGAAGATCTTCATCTTTTTGCAATCCAAAGGCTCCCAGTTACACAATGAATGGTCGTTTTGTTCGATAAAGTCCTTCATATCCCGCGTTTGATTCAGAAATCCACCTGTTCAAACCTGTTCCAACTCGCCCAACATGCCTACAAAGGAATCAAAAAAAGTTACCTGCAAACTTCGTCCAAACATTGCAAACAACGTTTCTAATCCAACCGCAGGTACCCTAATATGTAAATAATCAATCAAATTTAAGACGGAATATACAGTGTTCAATATCGGAGAAAAAGAACGAGGAACGGGCACTCATTCACGCGCGCCAAAAGACTAGAGTCCTTCTGAGTGACACTTAGAAAGAATACGAACACTTCTTAATAAAAAAAAACAAGCATGAAACAATTTATATAGACTGTTGACATCTAGTAGAAGCCATAGGAACTGCAATCTGGGTCCTAAATAATAGACTTTCCCATAGAAAAGCATTGAAAAGTGCAATGACCTCAACAAAAAAATAATCCCTGGGTGGATTGTCCTCGCCTGCCAAATCAGTTCTATTATACCCACAGACAATATTTTAACAGTTTTAGAAACTTCAGAGTGTTGTTTATCCAATGCTTGCATATCCTAGCTTCTGGGCCTGAGTAACAGGCAGCTTACTTTTGGCACGTTTGTCAAAATACTGCATGAAGGTCAGTCAATCCGGAAAATGTCAAGAACCTTGAAAGTTTCAAGTGCAATCGCAAAAACCATCAAGCGCTATGATGAAACTGGCTCTCATGAGGACTGCCACAGGAAAGGAAGACCCTGAGTTACCTCTGTTTAGAGGATAAGTTCATTGGAGTTACCATCCTCAGAAATTGCAGCCCAAATAAATTCTTAACAGAGTTGAAGTAACAGGCATATCTCAACATCAATTGTTCAGAGGAGCCTGTGAATCATGAATCAGACCTTCATGGTCGAATTGCTACAAAGAAACCACAACTAAAGGACACCAATAAGAAGCAGAGACTTGCTTGGAATAATGCACATTAGACTGGTCAAAATCTATCCTTTGGTCTGATGAGTCCACATTTGAGATGTTTGATTCCAACCGCCGTGTCTTTGTGAGATGCAGAGTATCAGATGATCTCTGCATGTGTGGTTCCCACTGTGAAGCATGGAGGAGGAGGTGTGCGGTGCTTTGCTGGTGACACAGTCAGTGATTTATTTAGAGTTCAAGGCACGCTTAACCATCCCATCTGGTTTGTGTTTAGTGGGACTATCATTTGTTTTTCAACAGGACAATGACTCATCACACCTCCAGGCTGTGCAAGGGCTATTTGACTAAGAAGGAGAATGATGTAATGATGGATCAGATGACCTGGTCATCACAATCACCCAACCTCAACCCAATTTAGATGGTTAAGGATGAGTTGGACCGCAGATTGAAGGAAAAGCACCCATCAAGTGCTCAGCATATGTGGGAACTCCTTCAAGACTATTGGAAAAACTGGTTGAGAGAATGCCAAGAGTGTGCAAAGCTGTCATGAAGGCAATGTGTGGCTACTTTGAAGAATCTCAAATATAAAATGTTTGCCCACTTTTTTGGTTACTATATGATTCCATATGTGTTATTTCATAGTTTTCATGTCCAAACTTTTGACTGGTACTGTATATTTTTGGAGTGTGTGAAATTGGTCCGCAGGCCTACAAAAGTTTGCCAACTGTTGCCCATGTTGTGGAAATTCTAATCAATAATGAGGAGAGACAAGGTCAATTACCAATCATGATATTACTTTATTCAAATATTATTAATAAGGAAAGCATAGAGTAATTGCTTCCATAATGATCAGGCTGGTCGGCTCAAAACATCCAAGTGTTGTGGCGAGTAGCTCTGACATACGAAGAATACAAATATATTTTATAGAAAAGATACACCCTTTTAGTCTTCATGACAAACAACAGATGTATGGAATGGGTCACAAGGTGAAACTTGATATTTGAGAAAGGAGTATCCTGCAGCAAGATAGCATTTGCTATGATGACTGTTCTTATTGTTCAGTCTGGCTCCTAAGACGAGGCTCCGATCTCGTTCCCGGTACTTCATAGCACAGAAACACCAATTCATTCTATGGCATAAATAAATGGTCAACTCCAGATACTCCCATCTCATGCAAAACCCCTTCTTGACAACACGCCTTGACGAGCTCACTGAGGGGAGTGAGCCTCTAGGTCACCTACCCCAGGATAGGTGCAACATCAGAGATGACATACAATGGTTCCAGACACTATCCCACACATCTTGTCTCAGACATTATCTCCCCCAAGGCCAAAGGAGGGAGTGACTGGTGCACAGACATTGTGGAGACAAGTAATTAGTTCCCCGTTAATCACACCATCACTTCACATGGTCTAGAATATGTAAAACATTTTTACACATGAAGACAATGTTCCCTCCTGTCCTCTTCTCTTTCTGATATTCTGCATAGCACCAGAGACATGTGAAAGACAAGCCTGACTTCACCCCTCTCTGGGCCCCAGGTGACTGAGCCCCAGCTGAGGGAGGAAGTGCAACTGCCAACACCAGAGTCCAAAGGGATATATTCTAATAACAAGCATATCATATAAGCATATTATGAAGATAAGACGTCTTAATTATCTATGTTAACTAACTAATTCTGATTCTTCCGCTACACCCATCCCTGTTCTATGTGTTATCATTTTTTGTGCTATCGTTGTGCATACTGTATCGCACTGAGATGCATTCCTGCCTCTGTTTGTCTAGATGAGGTCTTCAGACAGCCTCCCTTCCCCATGAACACCATGCATGTGATGACCCCCTTCCACTTTAGAGACTGGGTGGACAAACAGCAACCCTCACTGGCCAGTGGACGCCCCATAGACATGTTTGGTGCCCAGTTTGAGACAGAGGTGACCCTGGCATATCCCAATTATGACTTAGTTATTTTTCTGACCTCTCACATCGATTGAGACCTTTCAAAGCGATCAGTCTAGACTGAGCGCCCCACTGATTCAAACTCATGACTCGCTAATATGGAAAGTTGAATACGTGGCTCATTTGTGTGTTGATTATGCTGCTCATTGTTGTAGTAGGAGGGAAGTGAGCTATAATTAAATTAGGACTGGTTTATCAGTGAGGATGATGATGATGATGGTGACTATAATGATGTTTCTTCTACTACTCTGTGACAGACCCTTCTGTATGGGCCCGGGCAGACAGAGGCTTGTGAACGAGAAACTGATGTCTGGATATGGCAGCAGGTATGTTTGCTATTACTGCTCTATCAGAGTATTTGCATTTCTTTCATGTTATCATGCCTTCAGTATTTATTTCAATTTGTGCTATTTCTCTCTCTTCCTTTACATCAATCTGCTTCCCTCTGTCTATTTGCACTTTGTCTCACACTCACCCTCTCTTCCTCTATCAGGAGGGATCCTCCCATGTGACTCTGGATGGCCAAGAGTTCCCTCTATCCACAGGAGACAGTCTACTCATTCCTGGACACAGCCAGTGAGTGGGATGATGAGTATGATAATAAGAGAAGGAAAAAGACGATTGAGGGGATGTGTGCATGTTTATGAATGACTCCAAGAAATGGCATTTGAGGAAAAATGTTGAATTCAAGCAACACATAGAGAAGTTAGGCAACTGTCTGTCAGATACAGTAGATGCTGTTATTTTGTGGTTTGATAGAGGAATCTGTTTGACTTTGTATTTGTCTGATTTCTGTGCTGCAGGTACCAATGGAGTCGGGCTGAGGGCAGCGTTTCCCTGTTTGTTGCTCAGAACCCAGAGAGAAAGCGTGCATGACCTCTGATGACCCCACTCTCTTCTGTGACACACAAGGAAAAAGGAGGGTCAGCAAAAGAGATTGTATGCTCTTTTGCTACAGAGAGAATAATTATAACAATGTCATAAATTACGTTGAAGAATAACTCTGCAAGAACTCAAAGATCAGATATGGAGAGGTAGAGTAAAACAGGGAGTAAAACTATTTGTTATTTTCAGAACAAATTATAATAGAACATCTTCACAAACGTAATTTAAATAATAAACTTGATTAAGTTGCGGTATATTTTCATACTTTTGGAATTATTTTGAAACTGAATTTAATTGAAACTGAATTGTACATTTGTAACTCGTTTCAGGAAACTAGTTATATGTTGTGCGTCACTAATTCACAGGAGATCAATTTGAATGTAAACTTTTTTTAATCAAAATGTGTTTTTTTTGGCAGAAATGCCTTCTGGAACATATGAACTTTCATGTGCCTTAATTACAAACTTGTATGCCATCTGTAAATTCTAACACAGCTTTTTTTGAAAGATATCCTGTAGTAGAACTGCATAAGTGTTGCCCACCACTTTTTAGAGGACCGAGTTTTGAAATCAGTGGAATTAGAGTACGATAGCTAAGGGGATTATATCTTCAAACTAAGGGCAACCATGACATCCGTGACAGAGAGGGAGAAGCGTCCATCCATGTATATGGGTAAGATAGTCTAGCTAGCTACATTTTCAGATATTACACATTTCAAATTTTGTCAGAAAGTTGATTTCATTTCAAGTTAAAGTGTAGTGTTATCTAGCCTGCTAACGTTAGCTGTCTAGCTTGCTAGTTAACGTTACGTGTATGATATGTGTAATAATATTATTCGTATCTCAGAGACATTTACTTTGCTAGTTATAGGCTAAAGGTAGCTAGCTAACATTGAACCTGATTCATGCACGGTAGAAACTTCATGAGTTGGGATTATGGTTCATTGTTTAGCTAGATAGCTACATGTCTTAACTTCTTGCGTTGAGCCATCCCGGATCTGGGATCGTGAATACAGCCTCAAGCTCATTACCATAACCATTACCATTGTTAACTATTCATGAAAATCGCAAATGAAATGAAATTAATATGCTAGCTCTCAAGCTTAGCCTTTTGTTAACAACACTGTCATCTCAGATTTTCAAAATATGCTTCTCAACCATAGCAAAACAAGCATTTGTGTAACAGCTAGCGCAGCTAGCATAGCATTTAGCGTTAGCATCAGCAGGCAACATCATTCAAATAAAATAATTTACCTTTGAAGAACTTCAGATGTTTTCAATGAGGAGACTCTTAGTTAGATAGCAAATGCTCAGTTTTTCCTGAAAGATTATTTGTTTAGGAGAAATCGCTCCGTTTGGTGCGTCACGTTTGGCTACCAAAAAACCCCGAAAAATCTGCCAAACTTTTTTCCAAATTAACTCCATAATATCGACTGAAACATGGTAAACGTTGTTTAGAATCAATCCTCAAGGTGTTTTTCACATATCTCTTCATGATATTTCGTTCGTTGAAAGCCTCCTCTCTCCTCTCAATCACTGGATGACTGCGTGCAGCTTGTAGATTACGCACCAATTTAGACAAAGGACACCGGGCAGACCCCTGGTAAATGTAGTCTCTTATGGCCAATCTTCCAATGATATGCCTACAAATACATCACAATGCTGCAGACACCTTGGAGAAACGATAGAAAGGGCAGGCTCATTCCCGGCGCATTCACAGCCATATAAGGAGACAATGGAAAACAGAGCCTCAAAAATTCTGCCCATTTCCTGGTTGAAGTTTCATCTTGGTTTCGCCTGTAGCATGAGTACTGTGGCACTCACAGATAATATATTTGCAGTTTTGGAAATGGTAGAGTGTTTTCTTTCCAAAGCTGCCAATTATATGCATAGTCGAGCATCTTTTCGTGACAAAATATTGCGCTTAAAACGGGCACATTTTTTTATCCATAAATTAAAAGAGCGCCCCCTATATCCAAGAAGTTAACAAAATACTCCACTATGCAAGTAATCATTTCAAAATAATGTTTGTTCCAGGTGTCACTGTGACAACTGTTGATAGACGTAGCTGGTAAATCTCTCTGGCTATCTACTCCGGTTTCAGAGCGCTCTCTTCTGATTGTGACAGAGTGCACAATAACTGACAAATTTACACCTGCTGAAGATGGCGCCGGAGGGGATGACTGACGTTTTTTTGCATTGTTTTTAGCTTATTTTGTAAATAATGTTGCTGCTACCGTGTCTTCTGACCGAAAAGAGCTTCTGGACATTAGAACAGCGATTAATCACCACAAATGTTTCTTTAACGAGTCGGACAAGAGGGATTTACTCCAGACACACCGGAACAAGCCCTCCTCCCCGTCATTCGCAGGAGAAGGAGACAGACGTATCGCAGAAGGTGATCGGGGTGCCTTGTGAGGGCAGGCACGAGTGGCTAATCTGCCTTGCCGTAGGTACTATTGGCCAACGTACAATCACTGGACAATAAAGTGGACGAACCACAAGCATGTATATCCTACCAACGGGACAATAAAAACTTTAATATCTTATGTTTCACCGAGTCGTGGCTGAACGACGACATGAATAACATACAGCTGGCGGGTTACACATTGTATCGGTAAGATTGAACAGCAGCCTCTGGTAAGACAAGGGGTGGCGGTCTATATATATTTGTAAATTACAGCTGGTGCTACAGTTGGCGCTGGGCCAACAGCCTGGCATGCTGGCCCTCCATGAAGAAGATGGCCAAGGCATAGATGGGGTGGGCCCAAAGGCTGGTGTGTCCTGCCAGCCTCCTGTCCTATGTCTTCCACCAGTCACATAAAGCGGTACAGCCCATCTCACACAGGCAGCCGTGCAGGGCGTAAACATAGAGGCGGGATTGAGGGGACAGGGGATGATGCCTCTGTCACAAGAGGACAGGATGAACACTTGTCGCACACCATCAAAAATGTTATCACCTGTCCAGACCGTTCAAAGGACAGTACAGTCAATGATGTGTGATAAGTGCACAGAGTCAAATCAAATCAGGAACACCTTCCATGATGCCATCTATCCGAGAACAACAGCAAAGGACCTTGTGAAGATGATGGAGAAAACAGGTACAAAAGTATCTATATCCACAGTAAAACGAGTCCTATATTGACATAACCTGCATGGCCTCTCAGCATGGAAGATGCCACTGCTCCAAAACCGCCATAAAAAAAGCCAGACTACGGTTTGCAACTGCACATGGGGACAAAGATCGTACTTTTTGGATGAAACAAAATAGAACTGTTTGGTCATAATAACCATCATTATGTTTGGAGGAGAAAGGGGAGGCTTGCAAGCCGAAAATCAACATCCCAACCGTGAAGAATGGGGGTGGCAGCATCATGTTGTGTAGGTGCTTTGCTGCAGGAGGGACTGGTGCACTTCACAAAATAGATGGCGTCATGAGAAAGGAAAATTATGTGGATATATTGAAGCAACATTTCAAGACATCAGTCAGGAAGTTAAAGATTGGTCGCAAATGGGTCTTCCAAATGGACCCCAAGCATACTTCCAAAGTCGTGGCAAAATGGCTTAAGGACAACAAAGTCAAGGTATTGGTGTGGCCATCACAAGGCCCTGACCTCAATCCTATAGAAAATTTGTGTGCAGAACTGAACAAGCGTGTGTGAGGCCTACAAACCTAACTCAGTTACACCAGCTCTGTCCGGAAGAATGGGCCAACATTCTCGAAACGTTTGACCCAAGTTAAACAATTTAAATACTAATTTAGTGTATGTAAACTTCTGACCCACTGGGAATGTGATGAAAGAAATAAAAGCTTAAAGAAACAATTCTCTCTACTATTATTCTGACATTTCACATTCTTAAAATAAAGTGGTGATCCTAACTGACCTAAGAGAGGAAATGTTTACTAGGATTAAATGTCAGGAATTGTGAAAAACTGAGTTTAAATGTATTTGGCTGAGGTGTATGTAAACTTCCGACTTCAACTGTATGTCTCTCTATTATGCGAATATTTGTGAACTGATTTCCAAAATTAAAATCTATTGTATCTGATTTCCTCGTGTTTTTACAGTCTTATGACCAACAATGAAAATAAAATAGTTTTTTCAACATGAATTTACATTTTGTTCTCAGAAAACCTGGGGGGCCAAATAAAACCACCCGCGGGCCGAAATTTGGTGAACCCTGCTCATCAGTTTCCCGTGTGTATTAATAATGGTCCACCGCACAAAGAACATCCAGCCAACTTTACACAAATGTGGGAAGCATTGGAGTTAACATGAGCCAGCATCTCTGTGTAACGCTTTCGACACCTTGTAGAGTCCATGCCCCAATGAATGAGTGCAAAAGGGGGTGGGGGTGCAACGCAATATTGAAGGTGTTCTTAATGTTTTGTACACTCAGTTTACTTCCTGTGATACTTCCCTTACTGTGAACCCCACATTGAGGCATGACTTTTATCTTCCATATTGTCATGGCTGACTAGGTGTGTAGAGAGGTATCAGGTGCAGAGAGCAGAGAGGTCCAGAGGAAATATGCACTTTAATGCGACACCAAAAGTAAATCCCCAAACACGCAGGGTGCAAAACACTGACCAACCCAAAACAACGGGTAACACGGTCCAGAGCACAAACAACACCAACGACACAAACGTGAACATCAAAATAATCCCATACAACAAAGGGGTGGGTTCCATACGCTAAATAGTGAAGCAAATCAAGCACACACAAAATAAGAGCAGGTGTAACTAATGAGACAAAACTAACCAAAAAGAAAAAGGGATCGGTGGCGGCTAGTAGGCCGGTGACGACCACCGCTGAGCACCACCCGAACAGGCGGGGGAGCCAACTTCGGAGGGAGTCGTGACACATATAACATTGATGCAATGCTGCACTATATCAATTGAATTAAGACCAAGTTAACCCCAGAGTGTAAAGCCCCAACCGGATATATGTAAGATACAGATCTGTTATCTTCATTTGACTTTCACAGCAGGAAAAGAATCATGCAGCAGCAGGAAAAGAATCATGCAGCAGCAGGAAAAGAATCATGCAGCAGCAGGAAAATAATCATGCAGCAGCAGGAAACGTGAATTATTATCTGGATTCTTTTTAAAAAGATTGTAGGGGTTGATACATTTTTCATTAGGGCAAATCAAGTCTGCCATTTGAAAGTGGAAATATCAGATTTTAGGATGATTTTTTAAACCTTACCATGTTGACAGTTTCAAATCAAATTGTATTTGTCACATGCGCCATATACAACAGGTGTAGAACCTTACAGTGAAATGCTTACTTTACAAGCCCTTAACCAACAATGCTGTTTGAACAAAAAATAAATGTTAAGTAAAAATGAATAATACTTAAAGAGCAGCAGTAAAATAACAATAGCGAGGTTTTATAAAGGGGGTACCGGTACAGAGTCAATGTGCGGGGGCCCAGGTTAGTCGAGGTAATTGAGGTAATATGTACAGGTAGAGTATGTAGGTAGAGTTAAAGTAACACTTTATTACCATGCTTACTTAAAACGATGGAATTAAGGGGATCTGTGAGCATGCTGTCAATGACATGGTGTATTGTGTTTCTACGTATGCTGTGCATATTATGGGATAGAGGCAGTAGTTTGCGTGGGTAAAATCTCTGGGGAAGCCAAGCCAGTAAAAAAAGACATCACAAAACCAGAAAGCAAGTCCACATAGCAAATATTGTGTCTAACAAATAGTTATATAACCTGTAGCATGGTCAAGCAAGTTAATGTTTGCGACAGTTTACTAAACAACTACTGATTTAGAACCACGGAGTTACCATAAGTCAGCCCAAAGACAACAGGAGATCGGCCTCCGCCATTCCAGCACCATTTCCACATAAACATTTAAACATCATCAAATCAACAAGGCTATATATGCTGAGTTTAATACACTGAAAACAAACTTAAAGATACCAAAAACTCTTTACTCCAATCAATGTTGCTAAATATCATGTGGCTGTCTATGGTACTGATTTGTCATTTTTGTCATTTCTATTAGGATCCCCATTAGCTAACGCCGTAACGTTAGCTAATCGTCCAATTAACAAGGCATTATAAACAACTACAAATCAAGACTTCACAAACATTCAACAAGTAGACAATACAGACAATTAAAATACCTGACAGGAAACACATTTAACATTCAGTTGATGCTTTCTATTTCCTGTCCAGTCATAAGGTCTTGAAGGTAGATTTACTTTTTATCCTGGGAAATATGGATTGGTAAAGAGTTCCATTCAGCTATGGCTCTATATAAAACTATAGATTTAAGGTGATTTGTCCTTGACTTGGGTTGTCTTAGCTGCCCTGAATTTGCACGTCTGGTTTGATGGTACTGTTCTTTGAACAGTCTGGACTCTCTTGCTGTGCAGTATCATAGAGAGAACAGTCTATGGCTTGGATGGCTGGAGTAAATTGACAATATTTTGGGCATCCCTCTGACACTGCCTGGTATGGCAACTGCTCGGCCTCCGACCGCAAGGCACTATAGAGGGTAGTGCATACGGCCCAGTACATCACTGGGCCAAGCTTCCTGCCATCCAGGACCTCTATACCAGGCGATGTCAGAGGAAGGCCCTAAAAATTGTCAAAGACTCCAGCCACCCTAGTCATAGACTGTTCTATCTGCTACCACATGGCAAGCGATACCAGAGCTCCAAGTCTAGGTCCAAGAGGCTTCTAAACAGCTTCTACCCCCAAGCCATAAGACTCCTGAACATCTAATCAAATGACTACCCAGAATATTTGCATTCCGCCCTCTTTACACTGCTGCTACTCTCTGTTATTATCTATGTATAGTCACTTTAATAACTCTAAAAACATGTACATATTACATCAATTACCTCGACTAACTTGTGCCCCTGCACATTGACTCTGTACTGCTACCCCCTGTACATAGAATCGCTATTGCTATTTTACTGCTGCTCTTTAATTATTTGTCACTTCTAATTGTTATTGTTATTTGTTTTTATTTAAATATATACTTTTTCATTGTTGGTTAGGGCTTGTAAGTAAGTATCTCACTGTAAGATCTACAACTGTTGTAGTCAGCGCACGTGACAAATGACATTTGATTTGATTTGATAGAGGTCCTGGATAGCAGGGAGCTTGGCCCCAGTGATGTACTGGGGCATACTCACCACTCTCTGTAGCGCCTTGTGGTTAAATGCCTTGTAGTTGCTGTACCAAGCAGTGATGAAGCCAGTCAAGATGCTTTCAATGGTGCAGCTGTAGAACGATCTGAGGGCCCATCCCATAAAATGTTCAGCCACCTGAGGGGGAAGAAGCACTGTCGTGCCCTCTTTACAACTGTGTGGGTGTGTGTTAATTCCTTAGTGATGTGGACAGTTATGGTATTATGCAACACAGAGCAGTTAATCATTTTCACAAAATACATTTTCTTGACTTCTCCATATATCTGTATGGTCTGGGTTAGTGCACATAGTCATGGTAGACCCATGCCAGTGCATATCAGGAGGCAACTCTATTCATCTCTGTCACATTTATGCTTCTTTCTTAATAATCTGTTGCCGTTATGATTTATTACCATGTCCAAGTGGGATGGATTTGATATGGTTCTTTCCGCATATTTTCATTTTCATTTACAGCTCGGCTACTGGACCAATTATTTGTGAAACCTACTAACCATTTAGTCATACAATATTACAAATGTCATTTTGACAGGTTCACCAGGCAAGGAAACAAAAAGATCCCAAAACATTCAAAGACAGATCGAGAAGGAAATGTATGCCACCCTTATTAATTCCAAATCATTTCCACTTGTGTTTAGAACTTAGTTTTTTTCCACTAGTTGCATCCTCAACTTCCTTCTCGACTTGTGTTTAACCCTTACGTCCAGTGTGACTCTTACACCGATTAAAGTTTGCTAAATGGTTGTAAGAATACACTCTAAAAACATTCTACCAGTGCAGTTATACAGTATATAGTTAAACATGTAGTTATATGCTTACTACTGTATTTATAGCACCACCCATGTTTGATTGTATGTATGCTTGTCTTATATTGGTAAAAAAGAAAATGATTTGCCAATCTTTTGACACTTCTTACCAAGTGCAATGAATGTTGAAGCTGTGACTCAAAGGGGAAACACATGCTGACTCAAACGGGAAACACAACTTCAACACATGCTTTCCTATTGAATGCCTCTCTGATATTCCATTCAAAGTTTGAGAGAATGCCAAGATTGTGCAAGGCTGTCACCAAGGCAAAGGGTGGCTATTTGAAGAATCTGAAATAGAAAACATATTTTGATTTGTTTAGCACTTTTTTGGTTACTACATGATTCCATATGTGTTATTTCATAGTTTTGATGTCTTCACTATTATTCTACAATATAGAATATAGTACAAATAAAGAAAAACCCTTGAATGAGTAGGTGTTCTAAAACTTTTGACCAGTAGCGTAAATATACAGTACTAGAAAAAAGTTTGGACACACCGACTCAAACCCTGGAATGAGTAGGTGTGTCCAAACATTTGACCGGTACTGTACATATTTACATATACAGTTGAAGTCGGAAGTTTACATACACCTTAGCAAAATACATGTTCTGGGATTGATTTGCACTTTTTGCTCTAGGAGACAGAACGCGTCTCCTTCCTGAGTGGTTTGACGGCTGCGTGGTCCCATGGTGTTTATACTTGCGTACTATTTTTGTACAGAGGAACGTGGTACCTTCAAGTGTTCGGAAAATGCTGCTAAGGATGAACCAGACTTATGGAGATCTACAATTTTTTTTCTGAGGTCTTGGCTGATGGCTTTTGATTTCACCATGATGTCAAGCAAAGAGGCACTGGGTTTGAAGGTAGGCCTTGAAATTCATCCAAAGGTACAACTCCAATTGACGCAATTGATGTCAATAATCCTATCAGAAGCTTCTAAAGCTTAAAGCTTAAGCTTAAAAATGAATTGTGTCATGCACAAAGTAGATGTGCTACCCGACTTGTCAAAACTATAGTTGGTTAACAAGAAATTTGTGGAGTGGTTGAAAAATTTGTTTTAATGACTCCAACCTAAGTGTATGTAAACTTCCGATTTCGTCTGTATATATACTGTATATATGTATATATGTATTTGGCTGTATATATAGCCAAATACATTTAAACTCAGTTTTTCACAATTCCTGACATTTAATCCTAGTAAAAATTCCCTGTCTTATGTCAGTTAGGATCACCACTTTATTTTAAGAACGTGAAATGTCAGAAAAATAGAGAGAATTATTTAGTTCAGCTTTTATTTCTTTCATCACATTCCCAGTGGGTCAGAAGTTTACATACACTAAATTAGTATTTGGTAGCATTGCCTTTAAATTGTTTAACTTGGGTCAAACGTTTCAGGTAGCCTTCCACAAGCTTCCCACAAAGAGTTGGGTGAATTTTGGCCCATTCCTCCTGACAGAACTGGTGTAACTGAGTCAGGTTTGTAGACCTCCTTGCTCGCAAATGCTTTTTCAGTTCTGCCCACAGATGTTCTATTTGATTGAGGTCAGGGCTTCGTGATGGCCACACCAATACCTTGACTGTGTTGTCCTTTTTGTCAATAACAGCTGTCAATGTTTAATATTAAAGAAGTCTCGAGGTATTGCTTGCCTGAGGCAGAGTACCTTGTGATAAGCTGTAGACCACACTATTTACCAAGAGAGTTCTCATCTATTTTATTCATAGCCGTCTATTTACCACCACAGACCGATGCTGGCACTAAGACCACACTCAACCAACTCTATAAGGCCATAAGCAAACAAAAAAATGCTCATCCAGAAGCGGCGCTCCTAGTGGCCGGGGACTTTAATGTAGGCAAACTTAAATCAATTTGACCACATTTTTACAAGCATTTCACATGTGCAACCAGAGGGAAAAAAGCTCTAGACCACCTTTACTCCATACACAGAGATGCATACAAAGCTTTCCGCCGACCTCCATTTGGTAAATCTGACCATAATTCTATCCTCCTGATTCCTGCTTAAAAGCAAAAACTAAAACAGGAAGTACCAGTGACTCGCTCAATACGGAAGTGGTCAGATGAAGCGGATGCTACGCAACAAGACTGTTTTTCTAGCACAGACTGGAATATGTTCCGGGATTCATCCATTGGCGTTGAGGAGTATACCACCTCAGTCATTAGCTTCATCAATAAGTACATTGACGATGTCGTCCCCATAGTGACCGTACGTACATATCCCAACCAGAAGCCATGGATTGCAGGCAACATCCGCATTGAGCTAAAGGCTAGAGCTGCCGCTTTCAAGGAGCAGGACACTAATCCGGAGGCTTATAAGAAATCTGGCTATGCCCTCAGACGAACCATCAAACAAGCAAGGCTTCAATACAGGATTAAGATTGAATCCTACTACACCGACTATGACGCTCGTCGGATGTGGTTAGGGCTTGGAAACTATTACGGACTACAAAGAGAAACCCAGACGCAAGCTGCCCAGTGACGCAAGCCTACCCGATGAGCTAAATGCCTTTTATGCTTGCGTCGAGGCAAGCAACACTGAAGCATGCACGAGAGCACCAGCTGTTCTGGATGACTGCATGATAATGCTCTCGGTAGCCGATGTGAGCAAGATCTTTAAATGGGTCAACATTCACAAAGCTGCGGGGCCAGACGGATTACCAGGACGTGTACTCCAAGCATGCGCGGACCAACTGGCAAGTGTCTTCACTGACATTTTCAACCTCTCCCTTACCGAGTCTGTAATAACTACATGTTTCAAGCAGACCACCATAGTCCCTGTACCCAAAGAAGCAAAGGTAACTAACTAAATGATTACCGCTCCATAGCACTCATGTCGGTAGCCATGAAGAGATTTGAAAGGCTGGTCATGGCTCACATCAACAGCATCCTCCCAGATACCTTAGACCCACTCCAATTCGCATACCACCTTAAAAGATCCACGGATGACGCAATCTCAATCATAGATTGCCCTTTCCCTTCTGGACAAAAGGAACACCTATGTGAGAATGCTGTTCATTGACTACAGCTCAGCGTTCAACACCATAGAGCCCCCGAAGCTCATCATTAAACTTAGTATCCTGGGATGAAACACCTCCCTCTGCAACTGGATCCTGGAATTCCAAATGGGCCACCCCCCAGGTGATAAGGGTAGGCAACAACACGTCTGCCACACTGATCCTCAACACTGAGGCCCCTCACGGGTGTGTACTTAGCCTCCTCCTGTACTCCCTGTTCAACCATGACTGCGTCGCTAAACACGACTCCAACACCATCATTAAGTTTGCTGACAACAAAACAGTGGTAGGCCTGATCACAGACAATGCTGAGACAGCCTATAGGGAGGAGATCAGAGAACTCGCAGTTTGGTCTCAGGACAACAACCTCTCCCTCAATGTGAGCAAGACAAAGGAGCTGATCAGGAAAAGGCGGGCTGAACAGGCTCCCATTAACATCGAAGGGGCTGTAGAGGAGCGGGTCGAAAGTTTCAAGTTCCCTGGTGTCCACATCACCAACGAACTATCATGGTCCAAACACACCAAGACAGTTGTGAAGAGGGCACGACAAAACCTTTCTCCCCTCAGGAGACTGAAAAGATTTGGCATGGATCCCCAGTTCCTCAAAATGTTCTACAGCTGCACCATTGAGGGCATCCTGACCAGTTGCGTGACCACCTGGTATGGCAACTGCTCGGCATCTGACCGTAAGGCGCCCAAGTCTGTTTTCTCTGCTACCGCAAGGCAAGCAGTACCGGAGCGCCAAGTCAAGGATCAAAAGGCTCCTCAACAGCTTCTACCCCCAAGCCATAAGACTGCTTGAACAATTAATCAAATGGCCACCGGACTATTTACATTGTTTTGTACACTGCTGCTACTCTCTGTTTATTATCTATTTATAGTCACTTCATCCCTACCTACATATACAAATTACCTCAACTAACCTGTACCCCTGCACACTGACTTGGTACTGGTGCCCCCTTGTATATAGCCTCGTTATTGTTATGTTATTATGTAACTTTTTTAAATTCTTAATTTTTTAAACTTCATTTGGTAAATATTTTCTTAACTCTTATTGAACTGCACTGTTGGTTAAGGGCTTGTAAGTAAGCATTTCACAGTAAGGTCTACACTTGTTGTATTCGGCGCATGTGACGAATCAAGTTTGATTTGATTTGATGACTCTTGGGTAAAAGCGGAACTGTGTGCCTCAGCAAAAAGTCGTCCCCCAGATGTATGCCTAGTTTTCTTCTTATAAGGCCAGCACATTTCACCTTCTCGTATCTCATATTACGTCTATATCATGATTCAGTGGTATTTGGAACAAAATCCCCTATTGCTGTGAACAAGCAGTTGCATGTCAAAACCATGACAAAGATAAAGCGGTGTGGGAAGAGGACATTGAAATGAAGGTTGATTGCAAAACTTCCTGAATTACCTCAGAGATCTTGCTGTTTGTGAAATCACACAGGCTCTGGCCAGTCCTCAGAGGAAGTCATTCTTAAAGTCAATCTAAAGACTTTCCTCTTGAAACCAACAGAAACGCCTGAACAGTGGAGACACACAGGAGAGGAGATAAAATATGCTGAGGGGAGCATAGACTGCCTTTCAAACCCAATTGTTGTCACACTGACCCCAAATGCAGGACTCAACTGGTGAGTAGTGGATACATATTCTAAACATGTTCAAATGTTATAACATTGTTGTGATTACACTTGTGAGGTTTGTGGGTGAAAGGGATGCCACGACACGACAGATGGTTGTGTTTAATGTCCTCCTTAGACAACTGACTCAAACACTATTACAATGCTATAACTTGCAATATTAGCTAGCAGTTGTCTTTAGTTGACCTTTAGTTGGCTCTCCCTATTTTGATTTCTAGACAAACAAATCCTTTATCTGATTTCCCAGATTTAGTTTTGCTCCACCTTGTTGGTTTGATTCCTGTCTTTAAGTTTGTTGTGTTTATTATTTTTTTGCCTCTTCTTGGGCAAATGTAGTGGCCGCTCATGATGGGTGTCTTTTAGGATCCAATGTCTTTCAGAACCCTGCTTAAACCCCACCTGTTTCATTTTGGTTGTTGGTCAGCGACTCTGTCAGTTTCCCCTTCTGTTTGAGCGACATTTTAGGTTTTCCTTGTGGGGAACGTAACAATATATAAAACTGTATGTTGTTTCTAAATGTTGTTTCTCATGTCTGTGTCATGTTTCTCACCAAAGGCTTATTCTACATCAAAAGGCAATTTCATCAGCTGTTCATGAGAAATACAGTGTTTACAAGCAAATGTAGCAAGCATTTCCAGTGAACATGCACTGAAGGGAGGAGTCCATTTTGAGCTTAGAACACACATCGTTTAATTCTACGCTGTGTGTTTCTGAATGCATGGCAAGTGAGGCTGGAATATACAAAGAAGTGAAAGGGTGTGTAATATTTGAATTTAAAACAGAACATTGTTTAATTGGAAAAATGGGAAGTCACTATTTAAATAAAATAAAATGTTATTGGTCACATACACATATTTAGCAGATTTTATTGCGGGTGTTTAGTGAAATGCTTGTGTTCCTAGCTCCAACAGTGCAATAGTATCTAACAATTCACAACAATACAAACACATCTAAAAGTAAAAGAATGGAATTAAGAAATATATGTGCATTGACTAAAATATAGTAGAATAGAATACAGTATATACATATGAGATGAGTAAAGCAGTATGTAAACATTATTATCAGCAGCTACACAGCTGTTGCCTCCCGTACTCTTCAATAACACGACTAGAAGCCACTACATCACCGGATTCCTGCCGTAAGCTCTGGAGCTTTGCATCGGATCATCGCAGCTGGCTTGCTGCCACAGAGTGGCTATAGTGGCTAATGCCCTTGTCCCTAAGCTAGCACCAGTTAGCCTCGAGCTAGGCGCATCTCCCGGCTAGCAAATGAAATTACTCCAGCTACAATACCTCTTTTCCCAATTGGCCTGGACCCTTTGTCGACACGGAGCCCAGCCGATCCTGGGCTCCGCCTTTGCTGGACGTCGGTGAGGACACTTCTGCTATCCCCAGCCTGCTATTTTAAAGAACTCTGTGTCTCCCGCTTGTTAGCGTAGTAGCCTGCTGGACTGTTCATTAATCACGCTACTCCATTTTGTATATTTTGTTTATCTGTTGGCCCCAGCCTCGAACTCAGTCCCTGTGTGTAGTTAACTGACCCTCTCTGCCCATTCATTGCCATTTTACCTGTTGTTTTCTTAGCTGATTAGCTGTTGTTGTCTTACCATTGTTGCCTTAGCTAGCTCTCCCAAACAACACCTCCTTTGGCCGCCAAAGTATATCTCACTGGTCATCCTCAAAGCCAACCCCCTTTGGCCGCCTTTGCTTCCAGTTCTCTGCTGCCAATGACTGGAACGAATTGCAAAAATCGCCATAGTTGGAGACTTATATCTCCCTCACTAACTTTAAGCATCAGCCATCTGAGCAGCTCACCGATCGCTGCAGCTGTACACAGCCCATCTGTAAATAGCCCATCCAACTACCTACCTCATCCCCATATTGTTTTTATTTACTTGTTTTGCTATTTTGCACACCAGCATTTCTACTTGCACATCATCATGCATCTTGCATCTATCACTCCAGTCTTAATTTGCTAAATTGTAATTACTTTGCTACTATGGCCTATTTATTGCCTTACCTCCTTACTTCATTCGCACATACTGTATATAGATTTTTCTATTGTTATTGACATTACTTACGTTTATAGAGACATACCCCAAGAGACTTGCTGCAAAAGGTGACTCAACAAAGTATTGACTTTTGGGGGGGGGGGTGAATAGTTATACATGCTCAAGCGTTCTGGTTAAAATAAACAAACCTGTCTATATAAAGTCCTACAGTTGACAGTGCCTTTCAGAGAAAAAAGTCATGAGGTCGAAGGAACTGTCTGTAGAGCTCCGAGACAGGATTATGTCGCCGCGCAGATCTGCGGATGGGTACCAAAACATTTCTGCAGCATTGGAGGTCCACAAGTACACAGTTGCCTCCATCATTCTTAAGTGGAAGAAGTTTGGAAACACCAAGACTCCTAGAGCTGGCCAGGGAGGTCACCAAGAACCCTACGGTCACTCTGACAGAGCTCCAGAGTTTCTCTTTGGTGATGGAACCTTCAAGAAAGATAACCATCTCTGCAGCACTCCACCAATCAGGCTTTTATGGTAGAGTGGCCAGATGGCAGCTACTCCTCAGTAAAAGGCACATGACAGCCCTCTGGTGTTTTCCAAAAGGCACCTAAAGGACTCTCAGACCATGAGAACCAAGATTCTCAAGTCTGATGAAACCAAGATTGAACTCTTTGGCCTGAATGCCAAGCGTCACGTCTGGAGAAAACCTGGCACCATCCCTATGGTGAAGCATGGGGGTGGCAGCATCATGCTGTGAGGATGTTTTTTTAGCAGCAGGGACTGGGAAACTAGACAGGATTGAGGGAAAGATGATCCAGAGCACTCAGGACCTCAGACTGGGGCGAAGATTCACCTTCTAACAGGACAATGACTTGTGGTTTGTGGCTTCGGGACAAGTCTCTGAATTTCCTTGAGTGATCCAGCCAGAGTCCAGACTTGAACCCGAACGAGCATCTCTGTAGAGACCTGAAAATAGCTGTGCAGCAACTCAGGGTCTGAACAATTATGTAAATGTGATATTTCAGTTTTTTTTTTAAATACATTTGCAAAAAATGTATAAAAACCTATTTTTGCTTTGTCATTATGGGGCATTGTGTGTAGATTGATGAGGGAAAAAAAGCTATTTAGAATAACACTGTAGTAGTGTTTTGTTGTAGTCTTGCTAACGCTAGCTTCTCTACTTCAGCTCGTGTAGTCACGTGGGTCTTGGCTCAACCGGGCTAGTTTTGCTGAGCTCTTTCCCATGGGAATGCATTATTTATTTATTTATTTGACCAAATAAGGGATCCCCGAATGACGCTGCGGTTTAAGGAACTGCATCTCAGTGCAAGAGGCGACACTACAATCCCTGGTTTGAATACAGGCTGAATCACATCGGCCGTGATTGGGAGTCCCATAGGGCTGCCTGCAATTGGCCTGGGTTTGGCCGGGTTTGGCTGTCTTTGTAAAGAAGAATTTGTTCTTAACTGACTTGCCTAGTTAAAGAAAAGTTAAATAAAGAAATAAAAATGAACAGACATTTCTTAGAAAATACATTTGTCTGTGTGTCTGTCTTGAAAGCATGACCCAGTTAAAAATGTACTTCATTTTCTCACATGTTCCTTGTTTCTACAGATATTCACCTGAGATGCTTTGAAAAGAGGAAGAGGTGGATTTTGTGAAAAAACGGCAACATCCAAAGTTTCCTGGAAACGAAATCATACTCAATCAAAGATGGCTGAAATGGCTACAGTTGCACACGATAACTCTACTGGCAGAGAGAACCAGTCCTTGGACTGCATATCCACTCAGGATCTGGTGGCCGACATACTGCCTCCTGTCCTGATTATAGAGCTCCTACTGGGCCTGCCAGGCAACGTAGTGGCCCTGTGGATATTCACTTGCCGTCTGAAGATCTGGAGGGTCAACACTCTGTTCCTCTTCAACCTGGTCCTGGCTGACTTCATGCTGCTCATCTGCCTGCCCTTCCGCATTGACAACCTGCTCCGTGGGGAAAACTGGGTGTTTGGCGACGCCTGGTGCCGGATCAACCTCTTCATGCTGGCTGTCAACCGTTCGGCAAGCATTGCCTTCATGACTAGCGTGGCCTTCGACCGCTACTTCAAGGTGGTCCATCCGCACCACCGCATCAACCACATGACGTCTACCCAGGCGGGAATGGTGGCGGGGGGCATCTGGGCGGTAGTGATCTCCCTGCGGGTCCCCCTGCTGGCCACCAACCTCCTAAGGGAACATGGCAACATCTCCCTGTGCCGCAGCTTCAACTCCTACACCGTGATTCCCCCGGCGATCCTGCTGCACTACATGGTGTTCATCGCGGAGTTCTTCCTGCCTCTGCTGCTCATGATGTTCTGCTCAGCCAGGATCGCCTGCATCCTGCGCCAACGGCAGCTGGACAAAGAGAAGAAGGTGCGGCGGGCCATCCGGGTGGTGGGGATAATTGTGGCTGTGTTTGTGCTGTGTTTCTTTCCTGGCATCGCCACAGGCCTGGTTTCGCTCTATATCAAGAAGTTCAGACCTTGGGACTGTGAATCCTACAAAATGGCAGGCCAGATTTTCAGCCTGTCCATTGGCTTCACCTACCTTAACAGCGCCCTGGACCCAGTCATCTACTGCTTATCCAGCTCCATGTTCCAGAACTCCCTCAAGAGCTCCATCAATAAGATGGGCCTGGTGGAGTTGAGGCTGAGCCGACGGGGAAGCATGGCCAGCGATGGGTGAGGGAGGCAACGCTGGCCCTTTCCTCCAGAGACAGGCCCCACCTTCTAGAAGGTCCTAAAAAGGAGAACAAACTCATGGCAGTGAATTGAATTGAGACTAGACAGTGGAATTTTACAGCTGTAAATTAACAAGCCATATGTTATATTCAGAAACATTTCGTAGCTATGTGGGATACGTACTTGAAATGGCTGAATACCAGTTAGTGTGAAACAAAGATAGGAAAAAGAATGCAATCATTCCATCTGAATTTGACATTACTTTCACAACCATGTGATGTTGTAGAATGACATTATGTTTTTGTCTTGATTTACTAATATGTCTGTCAAACACACCATCATTTTTACCAAATACAGTATTCATACAGCAAGATGTTTAATCAAGTGTATGTGTTACTCAGTTCTTTATAAAATATATTTTTTTATGTGATGTTTGTGCTTAGAGTATACTGTACACTGTGTACAAAACATGTTCTTTCCATTACATAGACTGACCAGGTGAATCAAGTTGAAAGCTATGATCCCTTATTGATGTCTCCTGTTAAATGAATTTCAATCAGTGTAAATGAAGGGGAGGAGACAGGATTTGTACGTCTTGAGACAATTGAGACAGGATTGTTAAGCCTTGAGACATGGATTGGGTATGTGTGCCATTCAGAGGGTAAATGGGCAAGACAATAGATGTAAGTGCCTTTGAATGGGGTATGGTGTTAGGTGCCAGGCGCACTGGTTTGAGTGTGTCAAGAACTGCAACGCTGCTGGGTTTTTCACGCTCAACAGTTTCCCGTGTGTATCAAGAATTGTCCACCACCCAAAGGACATCCAGTCAACTTGACACAGCTGAGGGAAGTATTGGGCCAGCATCCCTGTGGAACGCTTTCAACACCTTGAAGAGTCCATGCTCCAAATTGAGGCTGTTCTGAGGGCAAAAGGGATGCAACGCAATATTAGGAAGGTGTTCCTAATATATAGTATATTTTTCTATCTAGATATTTTGTTCATTTGTGATGAATGAAATGGCAATAAAGATTATCCTGAATTGTATGTAAAATACATATGAAGCCACAGATGAAGCCTGTCAAAGCCACAGAAGCCACAGATGAAGGGGAACTCTTGATTGCTGCTGGGGGAGAGAGACTCTTCTCTTCAAAGACTCACATTATCCACACAAAAGTGCTACATGTCATCCTTTGTTGCAGGGCACCTGGTAGAAGCAAGGGAACTCAATCAATGGCTGTAGGTGTAATTACCGCTGAGCTACCACTGCTGTGCCAACATGTGACTCTGACATGTGGCTTACTGGGACGATACACGGCAGTGCAAACAGAGGTATTAAATATCTTTCTCTCAAGTTTCCATTATCACTCACAGATGATTTTTTTTGCTCAAATATCTCCAAAGCTAATATACAGGGGATTTGGGAGGCTGTCGTCTAACTCTTTAATAAGAGAACAAATACAATCCACTGTGATCATGCACACTGTCTGTGTGTCTTTAATAGACACAAAAACCAAAGGCTTGGATTTTAATGCAGTGGTTATAAACCGTTTCCTTTCCGGGGACCACCAGATCACCATCAAAAGCTCTTGAGGACCACCATGCACAGAACTGCAGAAGTGTTCAACATAAAATATCTTAGTGGGAGTTAAATTGATCAGTGAATGTAACATATTAGTTAATGGCTTATTATTACACAATGATGTTTGTTAAAAAAATTGAATTACAGTACTTGTGTTACTGCATGTGTTACTGCACTGTAAAACTACTGTAGAACATTTACATTTATACATTTCACTGTGATACCATTTTCGGATCAATGTATCAACCTACGTGACATCAAAGAGGGCCATGCAACTTTCTGGTAGAGAATGCAGTGATGAGCACTAAAATTGTCACCCGCAATGAAAAGCAGTACGCTACAATAAACTGCATCTAATGGCTTTATTGAAGTGGCAGCTGCATTCATCCAGTTGATGTCGCCATAGTCTGAGACCGATGGGAATGTCGACTGAATAATCTCCTTTCTACTATTTAGCGAGAAGCAGGGCCTTTTTTCTATAGAAGAAGCCAATTTTTATGCTCAGCTTCTTGACTGACTCATCAACATGCTTTTTAAAAAACAGCTTTTCATCTAATCCAGATGCCCAGATATTTGTAAGCAGGGACATGAGCAATATGGAAACCATCCAAAGTTCATGTGCTTAAGACATCCGTTACTTTTATGCGCTTTAGAGAACAACATATACTTAGTTTTACCTGCGTTCAATACTCATTTCAGGTCAATAAAGTGTTCTATTATACAATGAATGCAGACTCTAGTTCAGATAGAGCCTGGTTCGGCCGTGGGGGCAATAGCATACACAACAGCATCATCAGCATACAAGTGCAGGTTACAATTTCTTTACAGACAAGTCGATATTGTGATTGGAAACAGTAAAAAGTACAGGACCCAAAATCAACCCCTACAGGACACCTTTTGTAATATCCAGGAGACCTGATTTTTTACATCAGCAGCAGATACACATTGAGTTCTATCTGTCAAGTCATTTTTAAAACAGCAAGCTGGTCTACGCCAATTGAGGACAGCCTCTGATTTTGCAATGAGTATCGAAAGCCTTTGACAGATCAATAAAGAGGTCAGCACAATGTAACCACACAATTTATAACTAGGGATGCAGCAGAGATAGTATGGTGTATGACCTGCTCTAAAACCTGAATAATGAACATTAAGAATACATTTCAAAGATAAGAAAGATCTTAGCTGAGAATTACTTAGGATTCTAATATTTAAGCTAGGCAGTAAAGTTTAGAAATAGGGCGATAATTATATACAGTGCCTTGCGAAAGTATTCGGCCCCCTTGAACTTTGCAACCTTTTGCCACATTTCAGGCTTCAAACATAAAGATATAAAACTGTATTGTTTTGTGAAGAATCAACAACAAGTGGGACACAATCATGAAGTGGAACGACATTTATTGGATATTTCAAACTTTTTGAACAAATCAAAAACTGAAAAATTCAGCCCCTTTACTTTCAATGCAGCAAACTCTCTCCAGAAGTCACAAGGTCACAAGGGTCATCACCTTTGGGACGGTGGAGTACATGGGCCACCTTCCAAACCTTGGGGATAGTACCAGATATAATCATCAGGTTAAAAATATGGGTTATTAATGATTCAGCAATCAGGGATTCAGAGAGCTGCATAAAAAAAGGATCAAGCAGATCAACCCCAGTGGATTTTTTTACATCAATGTTAAGCAAGGCATCTAGCACATCACAGAAAGTAACATGTTAAAATGAAAACAGATTCACTAGAAGTTGATTGGTTAACCTTCGAGTCAGCTAGAGGCTGGCAAAGGGAAGAGTGGCCTATTGACTGACCAGGATCAATTAAACCACTGTTTCTCGCAAATGAAATCCAATGGAAATTGTTGCCATTGATGCTAGTATGGGCATCTTTGAGGGCGTCTTTATGGAGCTTGTTGGTCCTTGCCTACTTTTCCAAATAATCCTACAGAGATCCATGCAGGCCAGACGTTTTGATTAATATACCCTATCTAAAAGAGCATATTCCGAGCCTAGTTTTGCCAAACAACACAAAATGTTTCACAGATGGTCTCTCTTTCAGCGCGAAACGGTGGTGAAATAGTTGTCCACACGTGGGCTATTGCTTCAAGTCCTATTATAACAATTGGATGACTTTGGGTGTTTCAGTAAGGAACCATTGGATGCCTTCGATTGCATTAGCCTACTTTATTTCAATATTTTTGTAATTCAGTGATATTTATTCCCATAATAATTTATTATGGATCCATCCAGATGTGGTTAGAAAACAATGCATTTGGTGGGATATGCAAAGCGACATTCCTCGCAAACACCCATTAATACATGTAAAGTCCATAAACTTGACAAGAGACTATTGTCCTGCTGATAGCTCATCAAGGGTGGATGGATTCTTTTGATTTCCAATTTATTGGAAAGGCTGCTAAACAATTTACACCTGGCCAACAGCCTTGTTGCACAGTACAGTACACTTTCACTCCATTCTCAGCCTGACTCTCTACCACCAGATGCTTATTGCTATTGTTATTATTTATTTGGTAACATTCCACAAGTAAATGTAATAAATAAAATACATACATTAAATAGCTCAGGTCTGGAAAATACGTTAAACCTTTTTTGAATTGATTTATTTATCTGTGCTTAATAGCCAAGGCTTTTTGGCTTTACACATTAACTTGTTCATTTAGCAGACATCATTTATTCAGTCTATACTTACAGTACTAGTCAAAAGATTGGACAAACTGACTCATTCAAGGGTTTTTCTTTATTTTTGTTATTTTCTACGTCGTTGGATACTAGACATCAAACCTATGAAATAACACATATGGAATCATGTAGTAACCAAAAAAGTGTTAAACATATCAAAATATATGTTTTATTTGAGATTCTTCAAAGTAGCCACCCTTTGCCTTGATGACAGCTTTGCACAATCTTGGAATTCTCTCAACCAGCTTCATAATCACCTGGAATGCATTTTAATTAACATGTGTCTTGTTTTTTTCCCTTCTTAATGCGTTTGAGACAGTCAGTTGTGTTGTGACAAGGTAGGGGTGGTATACAGAAGATAGCCCTATTTGGTAAAAGACCATGTCCATATTATGGCAAGAAGAGCTCAAATAAGCAACGAGAAAGGACAGTCCATCATTACTTTAAGACATGAAGGTCAATATGGAACATTTCAAGAACTTTGAAAGTTTCTTCAAGTGCATTCGCAAAAACAATCAAGCGCTATGATGAAACTGGCTCTCATGAGGACCGCCACAGGAAAGGAAGACCCAGAGTTACCTCTGCTGTAGAGGATAAGTTAATTAGAGTTACCAGGCTCAGAAATGGCAGCCAAAATAAATGCTTCACAGAGTTCAAGTAACAGACACATCTCAACATCAACTGTTCAGAGGAGACTGTGTGAATCAGGCCTTCATGGTCGAATTGCGACAAAGAAACGACTACCAAAGGACACCAATAAGAAGACGAGATTTGCTTGGGCTAAGAAACACGAGCGATGGACATTAGACCGGTGGAAATCTGTCCTTTGGTCTGATGAGCCCAAAATATGTCTTTGTGAAATGCAGAGAAGGTAAACGGATCTCTGCATGTGTGGTTCCCACCTTGAAGCATGGAGGAGGAGGTGTGATGGTGTGGGGGTGCTTTGCTGGTGACACAGTCAGTGATTTATTTAAAATTCAAGGCATGACTAACCAGCATGGCTACTACAGCATTCTGCAGCAATACGCCATCCAGTCTGGTTTGCGCTTTGTGGGACTATCATTTGTTTTTCAACAGGACAATGACCCAACACACCTCCAGGCTGTGTAAGGGCTATTTGACCAAGAAGGAGAATGATGGAGTGCTGCATCAGATGACTTGGCCTCCACAATCACCTGACCTCAACTCAATTGAGATGATTTGGATGAGTTGGACCGCATAGTGAAGGAAAAGAAGCCATCAAGTGCTCAGCATATGTGGGAACTCATTCAAGACTGTTGGAAAAGCATTCCAGCTGAAGCTGGTTGAGAGAATGCCAAGAGTGTGCAAAGCTGTCATCAAGGCAAAGGGTGGCTACTTTGAAAAATCTAAAATAAATGTTGATTTGTTTAACACTTTTTTGATTCAATATGTGCTATTTCATAGTTTTAATGTCCCAATATCCCCCTCAATCCGATACCACGATGGCCCTCAAGGAACTTCATGCAAACTGGAAACCATATATCCTGAGGCTGCATGTATTGTAGCTCTGGATTTAACAAAGCAAATTCGAGGAAATGGCTAGCTAAATTCAATCTGCATATAGACTATAACTCTCACGCTGGAAAAACACTGGACCATTGTTACTCTAACTCGAAATGAGAACTTGTTCTCAACTAGCCTACCTGGTTAAATAAAGGTGAAATAAAAATTAAATAAATAAATAACTTCCGTGATGCATACAAGGCCCTCCCCCGCCCTCCTTCCAGAAAATTTGATCACAGCTCCATTTTGCTCCTCCCTTCCTATAGGCAGAAACTCAAACAGGAAGCACCCGTGCTAAGGACTATTCAAAGCTGGTCTGACCAATCGGAATCCACGCTTCAAGATTGTTTTGATCACGCGCACTGGGATATGTTCCAGGCAGCTTCTGGGTATAATATGGACATGTACACCGAGACGGTCAAAGGTGTTTATCAAGAAATGTATAGGAGATGCTGTACCCACTGTGACTATTAAAACCTACCCTAACCTGAAACCATGGATAGATGGCAGCATTCATGCAAAACACGAAGCACTGCATTTAACCAAGGCAAGGTGACAGGGAATATGGCAGAATACAAACAGAGTAGTCATTCCCTCCGCAAGGCAATCAAACAGGCAAAACGGCAATATCAAGACAAAGTGGAGTCGCAATTCAACGGCTCAAACACGAGACGTATGTGGCTGGGTTTACAGAAAATCACAGACTACAAAATGAAAACCAGCCATGTCGCGGACACCGACGTCTTGCTGCCAGACAAGCTAAACATTTTCATTGCCTGCTTTGAGGATAACACAGTGCACCGATGTGCCAACTACCAAGGACCGTGAGCTCTCCTTCTCTGTGGCCGACGTGAGTAAGACATTTAAACGTGTTAACCCTCGCAATGCTGCCGGCCCAGACGGCATCCCTCAGAGCATGTGCAGACCAGCTGGCTGGTCTCTCCCTATCCCAGTCTGATGTCCCCACATGCTTCAAGATGGCCACCATTGTTCCTGTACCCAAGAATGCAAAGGTAACTGAACTAATGCTCATCCATATATTTATATATTCTTATTCCATTCCTTTACTTAGATTTGTGTGTATTAGCTATTTGTTGGGAATTGTTAGATATTACTTGTTTAAATATATCTGCACTGTCGGAACTATAAGCACAAGCATTTTGCTACATTCACAATAAAATCTGCTAACCATGTGTATGTGACCAATAAAATTTGATTTGGATCTTGACTCTTTTCTCTGGTTTCACATAGCTAGACTGTAGCCTATATATTGTATCTGTTTTGTATGGTACGATGTGCTGTACGTCGTACTGTATGTTGATATGGTTTACGCCAGTGTGCTGCCTTTACGTATGAATGGGTTGTCAGCATGAGTGGCACATCATTAAACGTCTGAGTGATGTACAATGTAAAACCGTGCAGACGTGCGGTCTTCTACAGCTAAGCTACCGTAGCTATAACAGTATCTACTAAAGATACTGTCATCTCCAAAACAAACTAGAAAAAGGTATGTTCTTGCGTCAGCCGTTCTAGCTTAAACCAATCAAAGTAAGTTACAAAGCCTTTTTTGGAAAGAAGGGGAAAAAAACGAAGTGGAATAACAGTATGGTTCTCGCTGACATAAGTACATTAATTAAAATGGCTGAAAACTGCTGTCGTAACGTTCATGTAAGATACATGAGTTGAGCACAGACGTCGTTCTTGTTAGCCTAAATAAGAATAAGAATACCGTGCACAGAAGTCAGCTTACTGTACATTCCGAAAGATTACCAGAAAGGGTGCATGTCTGCATGTGTTTACTACATTCATATGTGTTTGTTTGAGCATGTGTGCCTGTGTGTTTTTTATGCATGTGAGTTCACAAAGAGGGTAATTCTGTCATGTATTTCATATTTAAACTTCAGAGGTCAGGGACAGGGTGCAATGTACTCCTGGTCAACATTAACAACTGGGCATACACTACTTGGATGTGCAGATATTTCTCGATTTCCTTGTCCCAAATCTTTCATTCCATCCATCCTTAACCCCAGGACGTGGGTGCTCACTTTTTTACTGTGATTTTCATTATTATATTTTATTTATTTATTTTAAAACATAGAATCCACCTGTAGTGAAGCCATCAACATTTACACTACATTCCAGTCATTTAACAAATGCTCCCATCCAGAGCATCCTACAGGCGCAATCAGGACACATCAACAGATCCACCACCCAGTTGACGCAGAGACCCAAACCAGGGACCTCGCGGCTACCGGTTCAATGCTCCCAACCACCAGGCCACCCGCCGCACCAACCATCCAAGACTGTCCCCCGAAAACCACCCCCCACTGACACCCCAACATTCTCCATTCCCATCCGACAGGGGTCTGGAAATGGAACAACCATCATCGGTGCATCCTTGACCAGCTCAAGCTAAGCAAGTCCTGACGTACTAATCATGGTGAACTCATGGCATAATCGTGTAGTGTATTGCTGGCATTACACAAGATAAAAACAAGTTCAAAGACCTGGATCAATTATTGAACTCAAGATAATCTTTGAACCAGAGACATACAGAATTCTCATCTCTTCGCACAGAAGGTAAGGGAATTTCTGATGCCTCCCATGCTGGGCAGACAGATCCACACACACGTACACCCACCCCCACACACAAATATTTGCCTTGGCCTCTCTCTCTCTGTCAGGCAGAGCTACAGCAGCCAGGTCGAGTTCTGTACAAACTATAGAATGCAAGTATAAACACCATGGGACCATGCAGCCGTCATACCTCTCAGGAAGGAGACGCATTCTGTCTCCTAGAGATTAACATACTTTTTTTGCGAAAAGTGCAAATCAATCCCAGAACAACATCAAAGGACCTTGTGAAGATGCTGGTGGAAGCAGATACAAAAGTATCTATATCCACTGTAAAATTAGTCCTATATCGACATAACCTGAAAGCCGCTCAGCAAGAAAGAAGCCACTGCTCCACTGCTCCATAAAAAAGCCAGACTACAGTTTGCAACTGCATATGGGGACAAAGATCGTACCTTTTGGAGAAATGTCCTCTGGTCTGATGAAACAAAAATAGAACTGTTTGGCCATAACGACCATCGTTACGTTTGGAGGAAAAAGGTGGAGGCTTGCAAGTCGAAGAACACCATCCCAACTGTGAAGCACGGGCGTGGCAGCATCATGTTGGGGGGGTGCTTTGCTGCAGGAGGTACTGGTGCACTTCACAAAATAGAAAATAGACTTCCTGACTGATGTGTAGAGATGTTGCTTCAATAAATCCACAAAATTTTCCCACCTCATGAAGCCATCTATTTTCTATTTTGTGAAGTGCACCAGTCCCTCCTGCAGCAAAGCACCCCCCCCCCCCCAACATGATGCTGCCACCCCCGTGCTTCACAGTTGGGATGGAAACCATATTTCCACCTTCCGCTTCAGCCATTACCACAAGCCCGTTCTCACCAATTAAGGAGCCACCAACTTGCTGTGATATAGGTTGGTGAACTGATTATCTTACTGTGGAGAAATGACAGACAGCAGGTGATAACTTAGGTTTACTACACATGTTATTTTAAAAGGGTTGCACATTTTTGCCCCAGCATTACACACCTCAAAATGTGCACCCCTTTGCATCCCCAGGACCAGGATTAAGAAACACTGATAAAAGCCAAGCTCTCATAAACAGTGCCTGTACACTTCAACCAGAGGCTGTCTCACTCTTTGGCTAGATTGAGTATGGATTTCTAACCAACCTGGTATTGAAACCAAGTCAAATATGAGCCATAAGACTATATTAGCCCACTGAGCTAAAGTCGACATGTTTGCTCTGGGAGTTAACGGCAGTTTACAGATCACCAAGGTTACTCATCATCACCTGAGCACAGTTCACCAAGCCACCACTGCTACAGATAAGTAAACAGGACTGACCAGTAATAGCCGTCTACCTCGGGCAGGGTAACAGCTCTCTCCCAAGAATGATCCATGACCATTAACCACTGGTGATAGAGCAGCACAGTTAATGAAGACTTAGTCTCGCGAGCCAGACGCGGTATTCTTGGGATCCATATTCTTGGAATTTTCTGACTCTATACTTCACAGATTATGAAAAACCTCTCCTTGAATGCTGGAGCCTGAGGCTAGGGAAACCTCTTAGGCCCTGGTTTTAATGATCCAAAGCCAAATGTTGGTTTATTATTTATCTGCACCGAGGCACATTTCTAGTCCCCTGAACAGCAATTCTTCAGTCACACAACATTTCCCCTTAGTGCCTGTGCTTTAAAGCTATACATGTATTGAGATTATAAAATCACCTCTCACATGGTTGATTTTTTGATAGAGAACTCAAGAACTTAAAGGGAACCACTAGACACTATTTGTGGTGTTTTTCCAGTCTTCCTACATCATTATGAGTGATGAGAGCGTGTTTCAGACATAATTATACACTATAGCGGTATTTCAGAATTTTAACCCGGGAGAGTTCAACCAATGACGTCATTGGTTGTTTGAGCTTACTGTCTGATCTAAAGATGCCATGTTTTGCAGCAGATACTGTGGCCTTTGTGTTTTTCCAAATGCACGATCACGCTAGCAGTGAGTAGATATGTCTCACCTATGTTCCTATCTGCCAAGACATTCTCAACCTCGAAGGCAGTCTTTTCAAAATGGTTTACAGGTTCACGGGAGCTATGTTACCGTGCACTGTCTATCCGAGATAGCTAAATAATTAGCTACAACCCAGACAGCAAAAAATGTCCCCCCACTCGCTACACCAAAGGCAATAAATTCCTACTGCCAGCGGGAGAGTGGAGTTTGCCGCTCAAGATGTGATTTGCATCTCTGGCGGGTAGCCCTCATTCAGAGGACCGCTACAAACCCTCTGCAGGCCATTTTTGTATCTCTGGCATTTAGTCTCCACTCAGATGACAGCTATACGCCGTAGGCAAGCCATCCTGACCCTTTGTTTTTTCACTGCTGCTACTCACTGTTATTATCTATGTATAGTCACTTTACCTGTACCCCCACACATATAGCCTAATCTTTGTTATTTTATTGTGTACCTTTAAAAAAAATACTTTAGTTTATTTAGTAAACATGTTCTTAACTATTTTTTCTTAAAATTGCATTGTTGATTAAGGGCTTGTAAGTAAGCATTTCACTGTGTTGTATTCGGCGCATGTGCCAAATTACATTTGATTTGAATTGAGTTCATTTGAAAGACAATAGCCAGGAATTTCTCTAATCTCAAATTCGGCCGGCCACTTCCAGCTAACCACAGCCAGCCAGAGGCTGCAAGCTGTTTTTGTTTCGATCTATAAATCTTAGCCTACACATTTTATTATTAAAATGTGATTTATTTTTAAAAAGCATAATAACCACACACAAGGAAACAATGCATAAAAAATTATCGAGGATGACACAAAATTGACAGACCTAATAATTTACAGTTTAGGGCATTAATAGCCAATATTTTTGTCATTCGTTTTATATACTAGGCTACATAACTATTCCTAGAAACTATTCCAGTTGCTTTGTTAAAGAGACGCCACCCCCTAAACCACTTCAAACAAAGTGTTGATCACTGTCATTAAGGGTGAAATTATCTGTGGTAATGAAGCCAGTTCTAGTCTATTGTATTAATACACAGACTACATTCCAATGTACATTTAATTCCATGGCCTGTTTATTGCTTCAAACTATGTTCAAATCGAAGCCACAGCCCATGTTGCAACTTGCAATGTGAATTTCAATGAATAGCCTGCACTGCTGAACTTTAGGAACCCATAGCTATTTAATTGGACTGATTTCAGCCTTTTGAATTGTAACCACAGATAATGGAGGGTAAACTCGAACTACTAACTTAGGTAACATTGGCATGTCTACTAAATTTACTACGTTTGCTAAATTATGTCGGTGCTCTTTTGTCCTTGCTAGCAGAATTAGTTAGCTAGCTAGTTTGCTAACATTAGATGGTTTGCTAACATTAGTGTGGCTGTATGTTAGCTTGCTAGCTAGCAGCTTGTGTTGTTAAGTTGGCTAGCTTATTATCTGCTTTTGTCCTTGCAAGCTGACTTACATAGCTAGCTTGCCCCTTACAAAAAAAAGATTTCTGTAAAAGTGCAGTAACTGTAGTCAACTTTGGTATTTTGGACACAGAAATTGCAGAATAACTGCGGTGTACTGCAGATAGAAGAGACAGGTTCAAAAGTTCAGAGAATAGGCTTGGCATTGATAGGGACTGCAAAGTCTAAATCTTTTGACCCGGATGTTTTTTGGGGGTCAAGTTTAAGGATCTCCTTTAGCACCTTGGACTCAGTTTCTCTGCAGGGAGAAACGTTGCAGCGCGGCAGGGGAAAAGAGGGTGTCGCATCGGGGCTAGGCGCATCTGGGCTAGTCGCATTAGAAGGGTTGGGAGATGAGGAAATGTTGGACGGGCAAGGAGGCATGGCTGAGTCAAATAGGAATCCTGATTTAATGAAGTGGTGATTAAAGAGCTCAGCCATGTGCTCCTTGTCAGTAACAACCACACCATCAACATTAAGGGACATGGGCAGCTGTGAGGAGTAGGGTTTATTCTCCAGGTCTTTAACAAAACTTCTTGGGGTTAGACCCACAGAGAGAGAACTGCTCCACAAAGTAACTAGCTTTGGCCTTCCGGATAGCCTGAGTTCACTTATTTCTCAATTGCCTGAACGAGAGCCAGTCAGCCTGAGTATCCGTGTGCCGAGCCTTTCGTCAAATGGAATTCTTGAGGTGGAGTAACTCTGCTAGATCACGGTCGAACCAGGGGCTGAACCTGTTTTTTATTCTCATTTTCTTTATGGGGCGTGTTTGTTATCAATACCACTGAAAATATCAAAAATAAGGTCAAAGCGTCTTCAACAGCAGGGATCAAGCTGAATCTATACCAGTTTACAGAGGCCAGGTCATGAAGGAAGGCTTGCTCATTAAAGTTTTTTAGCAAGTATCTATGATGAATCGGGACAGGTCGTTTCACTGAGCAATCATTACGAATACTGTAAAACAGTGATCACTAAGGTCATTACAGAAAATACATTATTTGTTAGGATAACATCAAGGAGTAGCTTTTTCTGGATGTTTGGAGTCATACCTTGTGGGATTGGTAATAATCTGAGAAATATTTAGGGAGTCCAGTTGCTTTAGGACTTGGTCAGGTGGTTTAAGCATGTCCCAGTCTTGTAGGAGAAATTCAGACCTAGGGTAATGGCCCAGGAGAGAGCTTATGGCATTTAGGGTACAGGCCGGTGCTGATGTTGGATGATAACACCCAACATCAGTCAACAATGAGATATTGAATGCTACTCCACCAACTTTGGAAGATCTGTCTTGCCAAAAAAGGTGAAAACCAGAAATGTTAACATCAGTGTTCAAAACACTCTTTCTTAACTACATCTCAGTAATGACCAACACAGCTCCTGGCTGACTGACGGCTCAGGACAGACTGGCGGCTCTGATGGCTCAGGACAGACGGGAGACTCTTGCAGCTCAGGACAGACGGGAGACTCTAGCAGCTCAGGGCAGACGGGAGACTCTAGCAGCTCAGGACAGACGGGAGACTCTAGCAGCTCAGGACAGACCGGAGACTCTAGCAGCTCAGGACAGACGGGAGACTCTAGCAGCTCAGGACAGACGGGAGACTCTAGCAGCTCAGGACAGACGGGAGACTCTAGCAGCTCAGGACAGACGGGAGACTCTGGCGCAGGTCTCCTACCTGCCTTCGCCACACTCCCCGTGTGCCTCCCCCCAAGAGATTTTTAGGGCTGCCTCTCGGGCTTCCAGACGCTCTGCCGTGCTAGCTCCTCATAATGCAGCCTCTCTGCTGTCGCTGCCTCCAGCTCTGCTTTGGGGCGTTGATATTCCCCTGGCTGTTCCCAGGGTCCTTTGCCGTCCAAAATCTCCTCCCAAGTCCATTTCTCCAAATATCGCTGCCTCTCCTGCTGCTGCTGTCCTTTACCACGCTGCTTGGTCCTTGGTTGGTGGGTGTTTCTGTAACGGAAGAATTCCTCTTCATCTGAAGAGGAGTAAGGATCGGACCAAGATGCAGCGTGGTAAGGGTTCATGATGATTTATTCAAGACAAATGAACACTCGAACAAAAGCAATAAACGATAACGTGAAATCTACAAAAACCGACAAACACACACATGGAAACAAACACCCACAAACCAACAGTGAAACCCAGGCTACCTAAGTATGACTCTCAATCAGAGACAACTAACGACACCTGCCCCTGATTGAGAACCATACTAGGCCGAAACAGAAACCAAACATAGACTGCCAACCCCAACTAACGCCCTGAACGTACTAAATAAAGACAAAAAAAAGGAAATAAAGGTCAGAACGTGACAGATATTTAAAGTTTAATGCTTAAAACCAGCAAATAAAATTGTTTGGGGACAGAATTGGTGGAGACAACCGAGCACTGAAGGTGTTCTTTGGTAAAGATTGCCACTCCACCAACTTTGGAAGGTCTGTCTTGCCAAGACAGGGGGAGATAGGCCAGGGCAGATGGTGAACAGATCGCCAGGTGGAATTCAAGCAGCAGTATAGCAGGCAATGGGAGTAGGTGTCACACCCACTTGGGAGAAGCTTTTTACGGATGCAGATCCCTTGTAGAAAATCCCAGCTAGCTCTCAAACCTAGCTAGCAAGTCTCTGGCCAACGTTTTTTTCCACATGGAAAATGAGGTCATAGCTAACTATTTCTCTTCAGTTTCGGTGAATGGTCCTTTACGACGTCCAAACAAAGTTGTCCTGTGGCTGTTGTATTTTGGAAACTGCAAGGAGGATACCTTCTGATATGATTAAAGAAACAATATTGTTTCTTATTGAGGTCATTTACAATTTAAGTGGCGTGGCTGCATATCAGTTCAAAATAGAGATGAAACCAAGAGGTACTGTATTGTAATGACCTCTGCACAGATGGAGGGGGCTTCAAAGGCCTCTGCATTTAGGTGGGGGAGGCTGTGAAACTGTCCTGCCATTGTTTGGCTCAAGGGCTTTAACACCTCTCACTTCACACCTCCGTGCTAATTGAAGTTGCAGCCAAAACTGTTCTGTCCTAGCAAGCTTGGTAGCCATTTAGTCCTCATAAAGTCACATTTATCACTGTAATTTATTTTTCTTATTGGCTTTAAAAGTAGCTTCAGACTAAACTTTACTCACTCAGTTCTAGGTTGGTGGTGTGTTCAGGTCTATTGTGCTTTTTTTTGCTGGTCGTTAGTTTGCCAGGGCATTTGCTGTATAGACCTTGGAAATCAATATTTATTGTAGTAGGAATTCTTCCAGGTAATTTTGTCCACAATCAGGTTGTAGGTTTGGAATTTTCATTTGGAGTGAAGGTTGTGTTGCGGAGGGTAGTATCCTGCATATGTCCTTGCGGAGAAAGCCAAGTTTATCTAACTCTAAATCTATATTTTTGTAGAAAATGATGAAAAATGCGGAAGCCCAACTGCTCATTATCTCTCTCTCTCTCTCTCTCTCTCTCTCTCTCTCTCTCTCTCTCTCTCTCTCTCTCTCTCTCTCTCTCTCTCTCTCTCTCTCTCTCTCTCTCTCTCATGCAATGACAAAGCCCATGTCATTATAAATCGCAAACAATTAATCATTATTTTGTTCTCTCCATTGAGCCACTTGTAGACATGGCATAGCCCTGTTTGTTTCTGTTCGCCTCTCACAAGCTAAATATCTTAGAGTTTCCCTGCGTATTGTGTGATTGAAGTGTAAATTATTATTTTTCAATTGCAAGTGCTCTTTATGCTTAGTTCTCACTCTTTCTCTCCTGCCTTTAGATCATGAAATATGCCGTAGTTCAGGTCCTGGTTGAAAAGAACTAACCATATGCAGTATGGATCAAAGATGACACCTGCTATTGGCCACCACTCAGCCTCAGGAAAAAGTACAAAATAAATAATTTAGCCATCGTGTGTACACCACCAGACAGCACCTGGGAAAGAAGTGAAGCATTATTAATGAAAAAATCTATTGGAGGATGCATTCTGTCCTGCTAAATCCTGATAGAATTTCATAGGAGAAACAAGGCCCTTTAATGTATTCATGTAATATCTTTCAACTAGGACATGCATCATATTTCCAGCATCATATTCACCACAGCAGCATGTAGATAAAAGCCATGGAGGTAAAAATCCACTTAGCCCAGATGAGACTATGCTTATCTGTCCTGTTTTGCACAGTATGTAATTGTATTAAGGTCGCTCCTCTTTTCAGTTCGCTGCAGCTAGCGACTGGAACAAGCTGCAACAAACACTCAAACTGGACAGTTTTATCTCAATCTCTTCATCCAAAGACTCAATCATGGACACTCTTACTGACAGTTGTGGCTACTTTGTATGATGTATTGTTGTCTCTACCTTCTTGACCTTTGTGCTGTTGACTTTGCCCAATACTGTTTGTACCATGTTTTTGTGCTGCTACCATGTTGTGTTGCTACCATGTTGTTGTCATGTTGTATTGCTACCCTGCTGTGTTAGCATGTTTTGCTGCCTTGTTATGTTGTTGTCTTAGGTCTCTCTTTATGCAGTGTTATGTCTCTCTTGTTGTGATGTGTGTTTTGTCCTATATTTATATTGTATTTATTTTTGTATTTTTTTAATCCCAGGCCCCTTGTCCCTGCAGGAGGCCTTTTTGTAGGCCGTCGTTGTAAATAAGAATTTGTTCTTAAACTGACTTGCCTAGTTAAATAAAGGTTAAATAAAGTAACAAAATAAAACAATTAAGGAGGAACCTGTAATTTTCCACAAGGTTAACTTTTAACCTTTTAAATGTAGTTTTATTTTTTCTGGGAAGAAATCCAAAGACTCCGGCAGGAAAACAAATCACTGAAGGAAGACAGGACAGAAATGCGGAGTCCAGTAGGAAAACAGAGCCCCGAGGGAAGAAGTTAAGGTGCTAAGGAGTGGGCCAGCAGGTAAGAACATCATTTGCACATCTATAATTGTTTTCAGGAGTGTGGCAGTGATTAACTGCTCCTTTTGTCCTGTAGGTCCAGGTGGTTTCGGATCACTGAGTGAAAAAGTGGTGCAGGTTGCTACCATACTAAGGACCTTTGCTGCAAGTGGGCAATCAGGTACGATGGTGACAGGTGTGCGCCACAATGAGCAGCCTAGTGAACTGTAGAGGGAGCACACGTGACACATCCGTCTTTATAGACTGTCACAATAAGGGAAATATGGGGGAGGGAACTATGTTAACATAGTGTGTCATTTCTAATACTTTTTTAGCTTACAGTGGTTGCTCCACTAAACATTTTGTGATTATGATGCGGGAATTAGAGGTCATTTGTGGTTTAGTACGTTACCCCGCGTCGCCACTTCATTGCTCCAGACCAGCGCAAGGGGGAGTTAGAGCACTGATTATGTTTTTGGGTCCTACTGTGTCTCTATCTGACAATGAATGGGCGACATAAACTTAAATAGAAACTGATAATTGTGCACGGCTTATTTACTATTACTTACTAAAAGTTGTTACACTAAGGTTTTTATTATTTTATTTTGTTAGGATTATTTTGCTCTTACTGTAGTACTTTAGTCCACTCCCGACTGGTCAAGTTGTACAGTGCCTGAGTGGAGCAACAGTCTAAGACACTGCATAGCAGTGCAAGCTGTGTTGCAACAGATACTGGTTTAATACCTTTGCTGGGCTTGACTGGGAGACCCATGAGATGACTGTAGGTTTTTGGTTTCTCTCCCTCTAAAAACAGAAATAAATCATTCTAAACAACAAACTGGCCTAATTTACAAATTAGTAACAATGTCTCAATCCATGTTCAAGAATGGTCTATTTCTCACTCATTTTACGTTATTTGAAAACGAAATCATCTCCACCCCGCCACACTGGGTAGCACAGAGCAACACTTTAAGGGGCATTGCACTGATAATGGCACTGACTACGGAAACGTTCCCGCCGTTCTTAGAACAGGGAATATTTACTCAGATTAAATTTCATGAATTGTGAAAAACTGAGTTTAAATGTATATGGCTAAGGTGTATGTAAACTTCCGACTTCAACTGTAAGAACAAATTCTTATTTACAAGGACAGCCTACTCCTCCCTCTCCGTCTGGTAATTGATCCCGGTCTCCCGTGTGCCCGCACAACACAGGGATTCTTTAGCTAAGTAGCCAAGTACTGTAGCCTACTCCCGACCGTAACGTTGTACAGCGCCAATTCTTTGTTGTATGCCGACCATGCTTACTGCACTGAAACATGGACTGACTTTTGGGGCGTCCACATTTTCCACTGCGAAAAATGTGTTCAGTGAATACAGAAGAAGCATGCTAAACCCGAGGAAAGCTCAGACCCATACCTGTGACATTATTTAGGAGACCTCTAACTCAGAGTCAATTGAGCATTGAGATGTGAAAAGTTTGAAAGGGACTTGACTTGTAAACAGTCTAGTCATGTTTTGCTGTGTACGAGCACCTACAGTTGTGCTGTTGAGTAAACAAACACAACCTAACATTTGAGTGAATATGCTAGAAGAGTACACCAACAGCCCCTCTCCCCCATGACAAAGAACTGACTGCAAGGGTTTAAAAAGTTTGAGGAGCACTTCTCTTGTAGACAGTTTAGTTTATTGATTATTTTGTTACCTCAAAGACGGTATTGTGATTTCATGGCTTGGTTCAATGTCAGATGTGGAGCTTGACCTTATTCCCAGCAGAAAGCGTTCATCCAATGGGTCTACAGGCTCTGTACTACTAAAGCTGATGTCAAGGTCAGCAACAGCAGCAAGATTAGTCTGTAGAACACACAGTAATCAGTGATTAGCCAACATGTTACTACTTTGTCCCCATCAATACACACTCAAACAAGGTACTATATCCACCCACCCCCCCTCGTGTCAATAAACGGACCAGCTCTAGAAGGGGGCTAAAGGGGGCTTAGCCCTCTCAGTTCAAATTTGAGCCCCCTAAGTTTTAGAACCATCAGGATAATGGCTCCACAGCGGCCTCCACCTCCACCTGGTTCAGAGGAAGAAAGTGGCTGGCATACTCGGTTATGGGATTTCGTTTCCCATATCGAAAGTTGTGTGTTGGGTCCAATGCTAATGCAGACAAGGCCTTGGCCCAAGTTGGGCATTCTAACTGGAATAATGTTATTGATAGTATCAAAGGATTTGACATACCACTACCAGCTCAAGCAAACAACAACTTTATATAAGAACAAGGCTCCAGCAAAATGTGGTGGACAGTACAGTAGGACAGCAGGACAGAGGAGAAGAGAGTGTAATGACTGTTATTCAGCATGTTGGATGCTGTCGTTGGTGAAATGTCAGAACGATTCAGTGAACGCAACAGCCAATTGGTGGAGGCCCTGTGTGCCCTTGACCTAAGGAGCAATGACTTTCTAGATGTGAAATAAGGTGAAACCACTTCTAGATATAAGCAAAACGGATTTGGTGGAAGCTGAGTTTAGTGTAACTCAGCAGTTTTTTACAGACTTAATATGACCCCACTTGATATCCTGCAATGATTCTCTGTGCTATGCCCACCATGCTTTTCTGCACTGAAACATGGACTGATTTTTGGGGCGTCCACTTTGAAAAATGTATCAGTGAACACAGAAGAAGCATGCTAAACCCGAAGAAAGCTCAACTAAACCAAATGGCATTTGAGGGGGATCTTACAAGAAGATTTTGGGGAAAATGGAAAGATCGATCACTCAGGAAGTTCCACAGAGCATCAAGGAGGCTGCACTATTTTGAAAAGGTAAGATTGCTTCAATCTAGCTTGTTGGTTTTTATAAAAAATATTGCATTAGTGTGTAAGGTGCTACTAAGTTCTACTAAGCATATGGAATTGTTTTAAGAAGGTCATATCAAGGATTGATTAGCTATTTGATTTATAATTTGAAGACACCTTGAAGCACAAAAGAAATACATAAAACAATGATTTTATGAGAATGTGTATTTGGTCTTATTGCTATTAGCCCCCAAAAATGCATTGAATAACAGATTCTCTACATGGAACAGATAGTCCCACCAAAAAATCTAAAGGAAGTACAGTACCTGTCAAAGGTTTAGACACACCTACTCATTCAAGGGTGTATCTTTATCTCTACAATTTTCTACATCGTAGAATAATAGTGAAGATATCAAAACTATGAAAGAACACTTATGGAATCATGTAGTAACCAAAAAAGTGTTAAACAAATCAAATATAATTTAGATTTTAGATTCTTCAAAGTAGCCACATTGATGACAGCTTTGCACACTCTTGGCATTCTCTAAACCAGCTTCATGAGGTAGTCACCTGGAATGCATTTCACTTATAGGTGTGCCTTGTTAAAAGTTAATTTGTGGAATTTCTTTCCTTCTTAATGCGTTTGAGACAATCAGTTGTGTTGTGACATGGTAGGGGTGGTTTACAGAAGATGGCCCTATTTAGTAAAATACCAAGTCCATATTATGGCAAGAAGAGCTCAAATAAGCAAAGAGAAATGACAGTCCATCATTACTTTAAGACATTAAGGTCAGTCAATGTGGGAAATTTCAAGAACTTTGAAAGTTTCTTCAAGTCCAGTTGTAAAAACCATCAAGCGCAATGATGAAACTGACTCTCATGAGGACCGCTACAAAAAAAGCAAGACCTAGAGTTGCCTCTGCTGCAGAGGATATGTTAATTTGAGTTGCCAGCCTCAGAAATTGCAGCCCAAATGAATGCTTCAGAGTTCAAGTAACAGACACATCTCAATATCAACTGTTCAGAGGAGACTGCATGAATCAGGCCTCCATGGTCAAATTGATACAAAGAAACCACAACTAAAGGACACCAATAAGAAGAAGAGACTTGCTTGGGCCAAGAAGAATGAGCAATTGACATTGGACCGGTAGAAATCTGTCCTTTTGTTTGATGATCCCAAATTTGAGATTTTTGATTCCAACAGTCTTTGTGAGACGCAGAGTAGGTGAACGGATGATCTCCACATGTATGGTTCCCACCTTGAAACATTAAGGAGGTGGTGAGGGGGTGCTTTACTAGTGACACTGTCAGTGATTCATTTAGAATTCAAGGCACACTTAACCAGCATAGCTACCACAGCATTATGCAGCGATACACCATCCCATCAAGTTATCACTTAGTGGGACTATAATTTATTTTTCAACAGGACAATGACCAAACACACCTCCAGGCTGTGTAAGGGCTACCTGACCAAGAAGGAGAGTGATGGAATGCTGCATCAGATGACCTGGCCTCAACAATCACCCGACCTCAAGCCAATTGAGATGGTTTTGGCTGAGTTGGACCGCATAGTGAAGGAAAAGCAGCCAACAAGTGCTCAGCACATGTGGGAACTCATTCAAGACTGTTCGAAAAGCATTCCAGGTGAAGCTGATTTAGAGAATGCCAAGGTGTGCAAAGCTGTCATCAAGGCAAAGGGTGGCTACTTTGAAGAATCTAAAATGTATGTATGTAATTTGTTTAACACATTTTTGGTTACTACATGATTCCATATGTGTTATTTCATAATTTTGATGTCTTCAATATTATTCAACAATGTAGGAAATAGTCAAATTAAAGAAACACCCTTGAATGAGTAGGTGTGTCCAAACCTTTGACTGGTACTGTATGTTCTGAAGTGTCAAAACAAATCAAATTGTATGTGTCAAATGTGCCGAATACAACAACACCTTACAGTGAAATGCTTACTTACAAGCCTTAACCAACAATTCAGTTTTAGGAAAAATAGCTGTTAAGAAAGTATTTACTAAAATAAACTGAAGTAAAAAAATAATGTAAGAAAATAAAAAATATAAATTAAGAAGAAAAATAACAAATAATTAAGGAGAATCAACAAAATAACAGTAGTCAGGCTTTATACAGGGGGTGCCGGTACAGAGTCAATGTGCGGGGCACAGGTTACTCGAGGTAATTCAGGTGAAATGTACATGTACTGTAGGTAGAGATGAAGTGACTATACATGGATAATAAACTGTTAGTAGCAGCAGCGTAAAAATGGGGAGGGGTGGACAATGCAAATAATCTGGGTAGCCATTTGTTTAGCTGTTCAGGAGTCTTATGGCTTGGGGGTAGAAGCTGTTAAGAAGGCTCTTGGACCTAGACTTGGTGCTCCGGTACCGCTTGCCTTACAGTAGTAGAGTGAACAGTCTATGACTAGGGAGTTGGAGTCTTTGGCAATTTTTAGGGCCTTCCTCTGACACCGCCTGGTATAGGGCTCCTGGATGGCAGGAAGCTTGGCCCCAGTGATGTAGTAGGCCGTACGCACTACCCTCTGTAGTGCCTTGGGGTCGGAGGCTTGTATTATTATTATGTGTGTTTTTTTTTACATTTACAATACCAGTCAAAAGTTTGGACACCTACTCATTCCAGGGTTTTTCTTTATTTTTTACTATTTTCTACATTGTAGAATAATAGTGAAGACAACAAAACTATGAAATAACACATGAAATCATGTACTGTACGAACCAAAAAAGTGTTAACCATATCAAAATATATATTTGGTCAAAAGTAGCCACCCCAAAGAGGGGTTACAATAGTTTGTAGGACAAACACTGCTCTAGCACTGTCACCTTTCATCGCAGATGCACAAGTGCAACATCGCCGGATGCGGTGGATTGAGTCTCATCTAATGCAAAAAAATCTCTAGCTTAAACTGACAGGTTCTTAGGATTATTTTTGTACTATGCTAATTAGATTTCACAGACATCGACTCTTGGGGGATTAAAGCCATACTGTGTAAACTCCTGGTGGAAAACATCTCTATAGAATGCAGAGGAGCGGCCGCGAACGAGACTTTCTGCCTCCTTCTCAACATTTTTGGAGGAGAAAGTCCAGGGTCCCTTCCCCCAGACCTTCTTATCTAATGTGTTTTGAGAATGAGGCGAGGAGGGAGGATGTGAGGAACCAAAGAAGTATGAATTGAGAAAAACCCCATGAGCCTAAACACCTAGCCTAAAAACACACCTACTTCAACAACCACCCCTTCAACTGGCACCCCTTCAAACAGAGAGCAGGTGACAAATTTACCACCCCAAGGTGAGGCTAGAGAAAGCCGACTCGTGACTCGTGTGGTGTGTGGGTTCGATCAGGAACCTCTCAATTCATCTTTCTCTCTGGTGGTATCCAGGAAGGCAGAGGAATGTTGCACCTTGGATGAGCATACCTTATCCACTGCTCTACCTGTGCTCAACACAGATTCCATCGTCAGATGAAATGATTAGCATATACACTGAGTGTACAAAACATTAGAAACACCTGCCCTTTCCGTGACATAACAAACACAGCTTGGACAGGAACAGTTTAATGAGGGACAAAATCAGACCCATAGCACTGCCACCGTGGCATTTAACACAACGTTTGCTGGGGATGGGTGTGAATGGGTGTGAATGTGTGCCAACATCCATGAGATGTCTTGAGTGTCCTTCTCCAAAATAAGAGAACTCTGTATGTGTGTGTGTGTGTGTGTGTGTGTGTGTGTGTGTGTGTGTGTGTGTGTGTGTGTGTGTGTGTGCGTGCGTGCGTGCGTGCGTGCGTGCGTGTGTGTGTGTGTGTGTAAGAATGATAGTGCCAGACCAAGTCTGAGGAACATGCAGTTGGTTAATTGCTCATTCTTTGGACAGGTGTGGATTGAGGAGTGATAATTGGGGAGGTAAGGGTGAATAGTGTGTGTGTATGTGCAAACATATGTGTATTTGTGTGAAACTCTCTCTCCTATAGCAAATCAAATCAAATTTGGCCCAGGGGTGTGTTAGGGTGTGCGTGCATGTGTGGGTGTTACAGCATCTCTCCTATAGCTTTGCCCTGGGGCATTGCACTCTCACCACAGTGGATTAATTAGACACAGCACTACCAATGATCACGTCACTGTCGCAAAGCCTGAGGTTTAAAAATAACCATGAGCAAATTTCATGTCAGCACAATCCCAGCCAGTATCCATGGGATCTATGAGGCCCATGAGCTATCCAGCCCATCCACACTAGAACCAGAACCAACCTGTAATCGTACCCTGGGTACGATTACAGAGAATTTGATCCATGTCGATGCACTGCAGTGAGATGTTCCTGATAAGAAGGGTATCAGGGATTATTATCTGACCATCATATCCATGAGACAGCTGTAGACTCCTTAGGCCTGTGGTTCTCAAACCTATCCTCGAGGTCCCCCGGTCGTTCCATGTATAACACGCCCCCCAAAATATTTAAAGATGTCCTCCAGCGATATCCCAAGTATAAATACAGTAAAGTACACATATATATACTGTACGTTTTGGGACAAATACTGCTTTTTTTCGACACACCTGCAAACTTCAACAAGTAGGGCATTCAAGGAGTTGGTCTGATGTGATGTCATCGGCGTCTCCCCTTGCTTGAGGAACAATAGAGGAGCAATAGAGAACAAAAGAGGATACGTCCACCCCCCCACTTGTGTCACATCATACCTGGACCAATGAGGTAAAAAGGAGACTAGAGTAGGACTTTAACCCAAATTCCTTATATTCAATATTCTCTACTCCTCATGTAGCCAATTTCAACATTTAGAAAAGCATCCAGACCCCTTCACTTTTTCCACATTTTTGTTAAGTTACAGACTTATTCTAAGATGTATTAAATAAAACATTTTCATCATCAATCTACACACAATATCCCATAATGACAAAGCAAAAAACAAATGAAATATCACATTTACGTAAGTATTCAAACCCTTTATGCAGTGCTTTGTTGAAGCTCTTTTTGCAGCGATTACAGCCTTGAGTCTTCTTGGGTATGACACTACAGCTTGGCACACCTGTATTTGGGGTTTCTCCCATTTTTATCTGCAGATCCTGTCAAGCTCTGTCAGGTTGGATGGTGAGCCTCGCCACAGGCCCAGCTAGATTCTGGGCTCTAGCTGGGCCACTCAAGGACATTCAGAGACTTGTCCCAAAGTCACTCCTGCATTGTCTTGGCTGTGTGCTTAGGGTCGTTGTCCTGTTGGAAGGTGAACCTTGGACCTAGTCTGAGGTCCTGAGAGCTCTGGAGCAGGTTTTCATCAAGGATCTCCCTGTACTTTTCTCCGTTCATCTTTTCCTCGATCCTGACTAGTCTCCAGCCCTGCCGCTGAAAAACATTGCAATAGCATGATGCTACTACCACCATGCTTTACAGTAGGGATGGTGCCAGGTTTCCTCCAGACGTGACGCTTGGCATTCAGGCCAAAGAGATCCATATTGGTTTCCTCAGACTAGAGAATCGTGTTACTCGTAGTCTGAGAGTCCTTTACAGTTGTTGGAAGTTTACATACACCTTAGCAAAATACATTTAAACTCAGTTTTTTCACAATTCCTGACATTTAATCCTAGTAAAACTTCCCTGTCTTATGTCAGTTAGGATCACCACTTTATTTTAAGAATGTGAAATGTCAGAATGATAGTAGAGATAATGATTTATTTCAGCTTTAATTTCTTTCATCACATTCCCAGTGAGTCAGAAGTTTACATACACTCAATTAGTATTTGGTAGCATTGACTTTAAATTGTTTAACTTGGGACAAACGTTTCGGGTAGCCTTCCACAAGCTTCCCACAATAATTTGGGTAATTTTTGGCCCATTCCTCCTGACAGAGCTGGTGGAACTGAGTTAGGTTTGTAGGCCTCCTTGCTTGCACACGCTTTTTTTTCAGTTTTTTCAGTTCTGCACACAAATTTTCTATGGGATTGATGGCCACTCCAATACCTTGACTTGTTGTCCTTAAGGCATTTTGCCACAACTTTGGATGCTTGGGGTCATTGTCCATTTGGAAGACCCATTTGTGACCAAGCTTTAACTTCCTGACTGATGTCTTCGGATGTTGCTTCAATATATCCACATAATTTCCCTCTCTCATAAAGCCATCTATTTTGTGAAGTGCACCAGTCCACCTCCTGCAGCAAAGCACCCCCACAACATGATGCTGCCACCCCCGTTCTTCACGGTTGGGATGGTGTTCTTCAGCTTGAAAGCATCCCCCTTTTTCCTCCAAACATAAGAATGGTCATTATGGCCAAACAGTTCTATTTTTGTTTCATCAGACCAGAGAACATTTCTCAAAAGGTACTGTCTTTGTCCCCATGCTTCTACACCTGCATTGCTTGCTGTTTGGGGTTTTAGGCTGGGTTTCTGTACAGCACTTTGAGATATCAGCTGATGTACGAAGGGCTATATAAATAAATTTGATTTGATTTGATTTGATGTGCAGTTGCAAACCTTAGTCTTGATTTTTATGGCGGCTTTGGAGCAGTGGCTTCTTCCTTGCTGAGCAGCCTTTCAGGTTATGTCGATATAGGACTCGTTTTACTGTGGATATGGATACTTTTGTACCTGTTTCCTCCAGCATCTTCACAGGGTCCTTTGCTATTGTTCTGGGATTGTTCTGGGACCCCTCCCCCATCTGTCCATCTTTCTGACTCTCCAGGTCAGACACTTTTCAGTCGTCATCTGTCCTGCACAACAACAAATTAACTCATTTATATCTCTGAACACGTGGTGTGAGTATATAAAGTGAGTTGCGTATTTGTGTATATTACTGCTAGTTGTTCAGCAGCATATCAGCTTATATTTCTATACAGTCCTTTACCGTGTATTATTGCTCTATTCTGTAAGATTCTGTATCTGTGTATTCTTGCCCTAGTGTATTCATTTGGTATTTGTATATTCATTGTCACTGTTTTCTCGTGTTACAGATCCACTACCTTTCGATGTACATTTCATCCATGTGTGTGTCAATAAAGTTTCCTTGTGTATGACTGTGAGGTTGACTGTGAGGTTGCCTTATTCCCCTCTTACCGGGGAAAGTGCTAGTGTGTCACATATCAGGAGTTGCTGTCTTTCAACTATTCTTTACGTGTGATTGGAGTTTGTTCTGTTTCTAACATCTGCATTGTAGGCCTACTTAAAAACAGTTTAATTGAAGCCTTTCCTGTCCCTGACCTTGAGAGATGATGTACAACTCAAAAAGTAGCCTGTGCTAAGAGTTCCAATACTCTTACCACACTCAGCACCGGTAGCTTCTGGATGTGCAGCAGCAGGAGTACGAGTGCAGTGCGTGGTCGGGTGGTCGCAGGGGGAGGAATACTTCAAGATTTAACTTAGCTAGTTTGATGGGCAATTCTATACAGAACAGGAGAGACAAGAGACAAAGTCAAATTAAATATATTATTAACTTCTCTGGGATATGTGGGACGGTAGCGTCCCACCTCGCCAACAGCCAGTGAAATTGCAGGGCGCCAAATTCAAAACAACAGAAATCTCATAATTAAAATTCCTCCAACATACAAGTATTATACACCATTTTAAAGATAAACATATTGTTAATCCAGCCACAGTGTCTGATTTCAAAAAGGCTTTACGGCAAAAGCACACCTTGCGATTATGTTAGCTCAGCGCCTAGCCACAAAAAAAACAATACAGCCATTTTCCAAAGAAGGAGACATGTCACAAAAGACAGAAATAGCATTAAAATGAATCACTAACCTTTAATGATCTTCACCGGATGGCACTCCCAGGACTCCATGTTAGACAATAAATGTGTGTTTTGTTCGATAAAGTTCCTCTTTATGTCCAAAATCCTCATTTGAAATTGGTGCGTTATGTTCAGAAATGCATTGTCTCAAATAAACATCTGGTGACAGTGCAGAGAGCCACATCAAATTACAGAAATACTCATCATAAACATTGATAAAAGATACAAGTGTTAAACACACAATTAAAGATAAACTTCTCCTTAATGCAACCGCTGTGTCAGATTTCAAAAAAGTTTTACGGTAAAAGCACACAATTCTATGCTTAGGTCATGCAATTATGTTAGGTCAGCGCCTAGTACACATATATACTGTAGGTTTTGGGACAAATACTGTATCCACATCAGTCAGGAAGTTTTGTTTGATAAAGTCCATAATTTATGTCCAAATCCCTCCTATTTGTTTGCGCGTTTAGTTCACAAATCCAAATTCACAAAAAAGTCAAAACAGTCCAGACAAAAAGTCAAACAGTTCCATTACAGTTCGTAGAAACATGTCAAACGATGTATATAATCAATCTTTAGGATTGTTTTATCATAAATCTTCAATAATGTTCCAACCGGACAATTCCTTTGTCTTTAGAAATGAAAGGCATTCTGCTAGACCTCTGATTCAAACAGCTCTTATTCGCTCCCCCTTCATAGTCGAAGCCTGAAACAACGTTCTAAAGACTGTTGACAGTGGAAGCCTTAGGAAGTGCAATATGACCCCATAGACACTGTATATTGGATAGGCAATCACTTGAAAAACTACAAACCTCAGATTTCCCACTTCCTGGTTGGATTTCTTCTCAGGTTTTTGCCTGCCATATGAGTTCTGTTCTACCCACAGACATCATTCAAACAGTTTTAGAAACTTCAGAGTGTTTCCTATCCAAATCCACAAATTATATGCATATTCTAGCTTTTGGGCCTGAGTAGCAGGCAGTTTACTCTGGGCACCTTGTTCATCCAAGCTACTCAATACTGCCCCCCAGTCCCAAAGAAGTTTAATTTAAAAAACGCTAAAACCTGAAAGGGCACTTTTCTCATAAGAGGGAAAAAGGGCAGCTGCTTAGGCACCCCTAGAGCCCTGTCTGTGCACATGCCTGGGGTTCATACCTGCATGTGTCCTTGTCCTCATTTTTCCTATAGGTTGTTATCAATAAAATATCACAATAAGGTGCAGAGTGTTCGATTTGCCTGCTGAGGGGCAAGAAGACCCCAGCTCTGCTAAAACCATTGACAACTGCAATGCTGTTTTTAAGGGATTTTTCAATACATTTGTACTATTTGGTTGTAATATCATCACCTCTTGAAGAACATAGATCAGAACTACACGTTTCCGAATATTCCATGCAAACAATTGCACACATTTAGCTCTCATCAAAATTATGCAGCAAGTAACTGTATGCTTTTCATGATCAGTAAATATCAATTGATCATGTAATTTCAAATAAGTGGGGGTAGTCTAACGATATCGCTCAATATTGACCACCATTTAATTGGATATTTGAGTGATATAGAAGTGGTTCAGGTTAATTTCCCATCCTTTGCAGGCTCTGCCTGTCAAGCAGCAGAAGGGCTGATGAACTGTTAGCTGGTGAACTTTACATTGCAAGCTAGTAGCTACCAGTATAAACTTTGAACAGTTGGATAAGTAATGGACTTCTATTTCCAACCAAAGTAGGCTTACCTAGCAAAGTTAGCTAACATCCCCTTTTCAACGTTGTTTTTAAGAGTGTTGAAAGGGGAATTTCACCCTGGGGGAATCTGGTCTGGTTTTCATCATGAAAATAAATGTAGTCCTGCTTTGTGGCATTTCGAGAAGGCTATATGTTATACTGATTGCATGATTCGTTTTTGTTCGTGTAGATATGGCTGTCCTCGTTCGATAGAACCATTGGACGTCTTCAGCGATGTTCCTATCAGCGGATTGATAGCTAAAAATACAAGCTGACACATTTTTTTCCAGTCTCTGAAAGACTACAACTCGTGTGGAGCGGTGCCTCGTGCTCTGGCGCTGTACCTCCCGTAAGACAGGCTGTTTTGAAAGGGAGGCGGACACTAATACAATAATTGTTTGGGCAAAACTGAAAGAACTGACCAGACCACAAAGGCTTCAAGAGATTTCTTTCATCAACACGAATTCGATAATGGAGCATTTAAAAAAATGTTCTATTAGCTAAATGTTGACATTCAACCATACATGTTTCAACCAGAATAAAGCAAAGAGGATTTGAAACAAAGAGTTGGATTTAGCTTGAAGCTCAGCTACAGCTGATGCCAGGACCAAGTGGGCAGATGACAAATAGGTTGGCTAGCTACATAAGTTATTTTTCCTGCAAGCCACCAAGCTAGCTGTCACGCCCTGGCCTTAGTATTCTGTGTTTTCGTTAGTATTTTGGTGAGGCCAGGGTGTGACATGGGGATTTATGTGGTTTGTTTTGTCTGGGGTTGTTTGTAGGTATGGGATTGTGGTTAGAGTAGTACTCTAGTTAAGTCTATGGTTGCCTAGAGTGGTTCTCAAACAGAGGCAGGTGTTTATCGTTGTCTCTGATTGGGAAGCATATTTAGGCAGCCATATTCTTTAGGTCTCTTGTGGGTGATTGTTTTTGTCTTTGTGTTTGTGGCACCAGATAGGACTGTTTTGGTTTTTTCACGTTTCTTGTTTTGTAGATTGTTGTACTTTCGTCTTTATTAAAGATGTACAAAACTAACCACGCTGCATTTTGGTCCGCCTCTCTTTCCCCAGAAGAAAACCGTTACACTAGCTAGCTAACTTTAGTTTATCTACTGAAACCCATATTGTGTATTACTGGCTAACATACTAACATACATACTAACACAGTGGGGGAAATTGACTATTTTTAGGTAGCTAGGTAGGTAGGTAGCTAACTACCTAAACAACTACAGATTTCTATGATTAAAAATAGAAGTCACAAATAGAAGTCACAAACACATTATCTGGTGTAAAAATCTGCAGCTAAAGTTCTCTGCACTTTACTGCACCTGAGACACACTCAAACACACTGAACTGCACTACACTGGTCATGCTGTATATTTTTGTGTGTTACTTTACCACGTAACATTCTTGTTGAATACACAGTTCTATTTTTGAGTTAGCATTAAATAGTGTACACTCTGTATTGAGTTGGACCGCCGAGTGAAGGAAAAGCAGAAAACAAGTGCTCAGCATATGTGGGAACTCCTTCAAATATTCCAGGTGAAGCTGGTTGAGAAAATGCCAAGCATGTGCAAAGATGTCATCAAGGTAAAGGGTGGCTATTTGAAGAATCCAAAATATAAAATGTATTTTGATTTGTTTAACACTTTTTTGGTTACTACATGATCCCATATGTGTTATTTCATAGTTTTGATGTCTTCACTATTATTCTACAATGTAGAAAATAGTAAAAATAGAGAAAAACCCTTGAATGAGTAGGTGTTATAAAACTTTTGACCGGTAGTGTATGTAAATAAGATATTTTAGAACGTTGGACTAGTAACCGGAAGGTTGCAAGTTCAAACCCCCAAGCTGACAAGGTACAAATCTGTCGTCCTGCCCCTGAACAGGCAGTTAACCCACTGTTCCTAGGCCGTCATTGAAAATAAGAATTTGTTCTTAACTGACTTGCCCAGTTAAATAAAGGTGAAATAAATAAAAAATGTATGTTTCAATTTTTTTTTAAATACATTTGCAAAAATGTCTAAACATCGCTTTTCACTTTGTCATTATGGGTATTGTGTGTAGATGGACGAGGGGAAAAAATTATTGAATACATTTTAGAATAAGGCTGTGACGTAACAAAATGCGGAAAAAGTGGAGTCGAAATACCGTACTTTCCGAATGCACTATAAAGGTATTTTCTTGTTACTTAAATGTAAATGACCATTATCTCTCTAGAAGTATAAGTGTTTTTTTTTTCTGAATAGAAGCAAAACCAGATAAAACAACCAGAATATTGGATTTATTATTTGCAGTGCAAAAGCTGAATGAAGAAAAGAATGTATAAGCATGGAATTGGAGGACAGTAGTTAAACAGTTACCTCATGGAGGAGTCTATCCTTGGGCTAAATGTTAACAAATGGGAGCTGTGGAAGAGCCTTTCTTATTTGAAATGTGAGAGGCATCACAATGATTACAACAAACACCTTCTGTGGCAACAGTAACGGCCCTGACCAAAGTACTCAAACACTCACACTGAAAGGTATGAAAACTCTAAGCATAAGTCAGAGACAAGGTGGCAGACTTGTCTGAGTACAAGCGTGCACATGCGCGCACACACACACACAACACCAACTTTAGTTAAACTTTATCAAACAGCTCACTAAAGCACGACATCATGAACTCAAACATCATCAAAACAGTCAGTGCAATGTTCCTGATCAAAACAAGTGTGTGTGTGTGTGTGCTTCACCCACATTACATGGTAAATACGGTCAATCTGACTGTGCCAGCCCAGCTGACAGGATTGGCAGCCTAGAAAGGCCAGTGATTCTCTGACGTGTTCCTGGCTCAGATGATCCTCGGGAATAGCTGGAGAGATTGAATCTCATTTACCACCTGTCCCCATGTAACCCCCATATGCCACACCAACAAAGCATCAGCAGTCTGGTACACAAATGTAGAGAGATGTCTCTCCCCATGCAAAACCTACATTGACAACAAGTGTGACAAAGTGCAGTAACTACGTACTACATGAATTATTAATACAACACATAACTGCAGTATCTGCCAGTGTAGAGGTTATGCAGCAGAGGAGAATTGGAGTTAAACAGCCTGCATACTTCCAGAATGTAGACAAATATTCTGGGCTTTACTCAGCAATTACTGACAATTATGAAACATTCTTCCACCTGGCTCATCAGTTTTAGAGCTGAGGCCTGGGCTAGTGTTGTGGAAGTGTATTATTCTCTGCTTCGCTCCAAGCCCCCTCACGCTCTCTGTCTCCCCATACCTCATGTTGATACAGGGGGAAAGGAGAGGCTTGGAGATGAGAGAGTGTGTGTGTGTGTGTGTGTGTGTGTGTGTGTATGCATGTGTGTGTGTGTGTGTGTGTGTGTGTGTGTGTGTGTGTGTGTGTGTGTGTGTGTGTGTGTTTGTGTTTGTGTGTGTGCCTTGAAACCTCTTCCATTATTTACCCTGACAGCTATTTTCGATGTGTCATTTAACAAATACATGCATACTTCAAACCGATAGGAAAATTACGGGCAAATCAAAATAGAATGAGGCTTGGGGAGACATAAATACGGTATTGATGATAATGAGGGGAGAGTGGAAAAGAGAAGGACACAGATCAAAATAAAGAAAGCATTTAAAAAAATGAACAGAATGCAATCTCCTCCAAACATGTTCAAGGAACAAATCAATTGTCTTTTATTTAATGACAATACATTTTTGACTGATTTCCCCTGTTGTGCTATTCCTTAAACTCCATTATCTAGATATTTCCATGCTGATGCACAATATCAATAAAGCTCGTCAAATCATCATATGGATGAGAACATTGCGTCCTGATGAAGTAAAAAATATGCTGTTGTGTTCTGAGTGTGGGCATCAGGGACATGGCTACTGACAGTCTGCCTTGGTCACGTCCCTGGGAAAGATGAGGACTTGTCATTTCGAACTAGTCTGTGATACCTGTATGGTACGTGGCTCTGTCCGTTACAGTATGTCTCATCTGGGTAAAGATAGTGTGTGCTTTTAGGTGATGAAGTGAGAAAGTCGGCACTGAAGGACAGGGAGCAATATTTACTTCCGCGGTGCTTTCACAGATGAAACAAGTCATATTTACAAGAACTACAACAAGACTACTCAGATCAACTGGTTTTGGTCCATGACTCTGCTATCATATTCGCCCTCACAACCACTGCCACAGGAGGTAGGAGACACCCCTGGCAGCACATTTTGAGGTGGGACCTCGGGGAGTAATAGGGACTGTAAGGAAAAGAGGGGCGGGCAGTGGCTCAAGATGTGACATCCACACTAAACTCAATGGCACTGTGTCCACACTGGTGTATATGAAGAGGAAGCCACCTGACCATGCGGACAACTCATATAGAAAGGAAGCTATAAAGCCATCGATCAAATAGCCATGTTGTCTTGTTCAATTGAGTTTGTGTACTTCTAGTTGAAGAGGAGTCGTTAAATGTGTCCACGTCTAAATGGCACTGTTGATAAGATCAGAGGTGGGTGGAGGTAGAAAGATGGACTGTAATATAAGTGAGAGAGAGAGAAAGAAAGAGAGAGAGAGCAAGAGAAAGAAAGAGACAGAGACCGACAGAGAGACAGATGAAGAGATAGCGAAAGAGCAAGCAGATAAGTTACCAGATAAAGGTCCTTTATGTGCCTGCAGACTAAGCTAACTGGAGACAGAGTGAGTCGGGCCCATCCCCAAGCAGACTTCTCCCTCTCTTGCTGCATCAGGATGAGGTATGGGGCAAACACAGAGTGGTGAGTCTGAGTGCACACTGAATAGCAGAATAATAAACTTCCACAGCACTAGCACAGCTCTCAGGTGTAAAACTGTACAGCAAAGGAGGAGAATAGGTCCTTATTGTCTGTAATTGCTGAGTAAAACCCATATTTGTCTAAGCTCTAGCTGTAAGCAGGCTGTTTAACTCCATTACCCAGCACACACTCTCATGGCAGATACTGCAGTAACGCATTTCTGTTAATGATTTCTATTATTTAGTTAATGCACTTTGTCACACTTAATGTGAAAGAATTTGCATGGGGAGAGACATCTCTTTACCTTTGCATTACAGACAGACGATGCTTAGTTGATCTGGCATGTGGGGGTTATATGGGGACAGGTGGTGAATGAGATGCAATCTCTCCAGCTATTCCCAAGGACCATCTGAGCCAGGAACACACCAGAGAATCACTGGCTTTTCTAGCTGCCTGGCTCTCCTCTCAGCTGGCACGGTCAGACTGACCTACACAGTGTAGGTGAGACACACATACGCATGCACACACACACACACACAGACACACACAAATACATTCACGCACAAATACATTCACGCTGACAAAGGGATAATCCAGGTCACGGGCCACCCATGTAGTGTAAATACATTCCTTGATGGGCTAAGGTAGGGGATGGAGATGGGGTTTTGTTGGTCAGTTATTGTCAGTCCTCAGGCATGGCATGGAGATAAGACTAGCATAAGATTGCCCGTGCTCTCTGACAATAACCAGCAATAACATTACAAAGTGTATACATTGCAAGTGTATACATTGAGCAGGATAATAAGAGTCTGGTAGGAGCAGTTGTAATGTGTGCTCAGGTTCAGAGAATCAGAGCAGGTGGTCAGGCCTGCTCATGTGTTCAGCAGTATGATGTCTTGTAGATAGAAACTGTCTCTGAGCCGGTTGGTATCAGAACTGTCTGCCCGACAGTAAGGGAGAGAACAGCTCCTGGCTGAGGTGTGTGGGGTCCTTGATGCAGGCCTTCCTCAGGCACCGTTTCGAGTAGATGTCCTGGATGGGTGCAAGCACAGTCCCAGTGATGTACTGGGCCATCTTCACCACCTGCTGGAGGGCCTTGTGGTCGTGGACGGAGCTATTCCGTACTAGGCCATGATGAAACGGGTTAGGACGCTCTCAATGGTTGCAGTGGTAGTATTTGGAGAGTCCCCAGGGTGCCATGCTTAATTTCTTCAACTGCATTAGGAAGTAAAGACACTGTTGTGCTTTCTTGACAAGAGTGGTGGTGTTGTTGGTACATTACAAGTCCTTGGTGATGTGGATGCCGAGGAACATAAAACTGTGGATCGGTTTCCTCCTCTGCTTCCTTAAGTCAACAACTCCTTTGTTTTGCTGACATTGAGTGAGAGGTTATTGTCATGACACCATAATGCCAGTTCATTTATCTCCTCCCTATAGGCTGACTCATCGTTGTTGGTTATCAGGCCTACATCCGTGGTGTCGTCAGCAACCTTGATGATGGAGTTGGGTGTGGTGCAAAGCCACACAGTCATGGCTGAGGACTGAGGACACACCCCTTGGTGGCCCCTGTGTTAAGAGTCATTGTGGAGGTGTTGTTGCCAATCTTCACAGCCTGTGGGCAGCCTGTCAGGAAGTCCAGGATCCAGTTGCAGAGGGTGGTGTCCAGACTCGGGGCTCTGAGCTTAGTATCGAGCTCAGAGGGAACAATACATTTGAATGCTAAACTGTAGTAACAACAGTCTCACATATGTGTTCCTTTTGTCCAGATGTGTTACGGCCATGTGAATAGCGATGGAAATGGCACCTTCCGTGGTTCTGTTGGAGCGATAGAAAAATTGGAGTGGGTGAAAAGTTGCCCCTACCTGCTTCCCATTTCTGCTTTTGCACAGGTGGCGCCAGAACCGGGTAGATATCCAGTCCTGTTTTTATCAGGAGCGATAAGGCCGACAATCTCCATCCATCTGAATCACATGGAGTCACAGATATTCCCCACTTGAACACTTCAAAAGGAGAGCTAATATCTACCTGGTGGGAGGATGAAAAACATAACAATAAGCAGATGACTGTCTGCACGTTATCTGGGGCAAAAGGTACACAAAGAAAGAGAGAGGAAAAAGGGACATTTTGTAACCGTATCTAGGATGCTATTTCTCAGTCTCTTACTATATACTGGGTTCCCTTGGAGGAAGGAATTAGGGAGACCAAGACTACAATCAGGCATTATTCCTGTTCAGACCACTATTTGCAGCAGTACCCATTACTTGAGTAAAGAGGTTCTATGACACATTATCTAAAGTAAAGGAAACATTAGCTTGAGTTAGGACTTGCTAACCATAGTGCTTAATGCTTACCATAGTTACCGAAATGACTTACTGTAGCGTATTTATCAAACGCAGCAGTGAATCAATTGTAGACTGTCTAAATGTGAAATTCCCTTGCCTTTTAATTTTATTTTAATAGGTAAGTCAGTTAAGAACAAATTCTTATTTTCAATGACAGCCTAGGAACAGTGGGTTAGCTGCCTTGTTCAGGTCAGGGGCAGAAAGACAGAGATTTTTACCTTGTCAGCTCGAGGATTCGAACCCTGTCGCATTGATGAATTTTTGCAAATCCAGTCAGTTATCCACGTTGATTCAACGTCATCACGTAGATTTTTTTGTTGGGAAATGACATGGAAACAATATTGATTCAACCAGTTTTTACCCAGTGGGTTACCTCTATTGCTCCGCACCCTGCCTCCCATCATACCTACATCATTCTGTTCCCCTCTTCCTCTCGTTCCTCTGTAAAGCGATCTCACTTTAAAGCAACCCGAGAGGAAGGTCTCAATGCATCACGCCCATCGATAATCACCTGCTTGCGCCTCTCTTTGCTTTCGCAAAAAAATACTTTCAATTAGTGGGAATAATCACCAAAGTTGCACCGAATTGGCTGTGAGTCACACATAATTGTTGTTGGTTACTTTCCCTGACTGAACTTATGTTCTGACTCCTTCTTTCTCAATTTGTGGGTGGTTTTATTGTTCATTAAGAAGCACCATCTGCCTGGGAGCCTTCACACGCCGGGTCGCACATGCACACCACACAGGGGTCCACATCCGGCTCCCCACTCAACAACACTTCTCTAAAATACTCAGCAGGGGGGAAAAAAACGCAAGAGAGAAAAAAATCGAAATAAAAAAATAATCACGTTGCCCTCATCACCATGACGATTCCATCAGAGATTCAAGACTTCAAAGATGTGAGTTTTGGGCACAGTTGTGCATTTTTTAAATCAAATCAAACTGCATTTGTCACATGCGCTGAATACGACAGGTGTAGCGGGGCTATATACAGGGGGTACCAGTACAGAGTCAATGTGTCAATGTGTGGGAGGCACTGGTGTGAAGGTAATTGAGGTATTGTAGGTAGAGTTATTAACGTGGCTATGCATAGATAATAACAGAGAGTAGCAGCAGTGTGTGTGTGTGGGGGGGGGGGGGGGGGCAATGCAAATAGTCTGGGTTGCCATTTGATTAGCTGTTCAGGAGTCTTATGGCTTGGGGGTAGGAGCGGTTTAGAAGCCTCTTGAACCTAGACTTGGCACTAGGTTCAAGAGGCGGTTCCGCTTGCCGTGCAGTAGCAGAGAGTCTACAGTCTATGACTAGGGTTGCTGGAATCTCTGACAATTTTTAGGGCCTTCCTCTGACACCTCGTGGTATAGAGGTCCTGGGTGGCAGGAAGCTTGGCCCCAGTGATGTACTGGGCCGTACGCACTACCCTCTGTAGTGCCTTTGCGGTCGGAGGCCGAGCAGTTGACATACCAGGCAGTGATGCAACCCGTCACGATGCTCTTAATGGTGCAGCTGTAGAACCGTTTGAGGATCTGAGGACACATGCCAAATCTTTTCAGTCTCCTGAGGGGGAACACTGTCTTGGTGTGCTTGGACCAGGTTAGTTTGTTTGTGATGTGGATGCCAAGGAACTTGAAGCTCTCAACCTGCTCCACTGCAGCCCCATCAATGAGAATGGAGGCATGCTCGGGCCTCCTTTTCCTGCAGTCCACAATCATCTGCTTTGTCTTGATCACGTTGAGGGAGAGGTTGTTGTCCTTGCGCCATACAGTCAGGTCTTTGACCTCCCTGTAGACGGTGTCATCATTGTTGGTGATCAGGTCTACCACTGTTGTGTCATCAGCAAACTTAATGATGCTGTTGGAGTCGTTTCTGGTCGTGCAGTCATGAGTGAACAGGGATTACAGGAGGGGTCTAAGTACGCACCACTGAGGGGACCCGTGTTGAGGATCAGCGTGGGAAATGTGTTGATACCTACCCTTACCACCTGGGGGCGGCCCGTCAGGAAGTCCAGGATCCAGAAGCAGAGGGAGGTGTTTAGTCCCAGGGTCCTTAGCTTAGTGATGAGCTTTGAGGGCACTATGGTGTTGAACACTGAACTGTAGTCAATGAATAGCGTTCTCACATAGGTGTTCCTTTCGTCCGAAAGGGCAGTGTGGAGTGCAATAGAGATTGCATCATCTATGGATTTGTTGGTGCGTTATGCAAATTGGAGTGGGTCTAGGGTTTCTGGGATAATGGTGTTGATGTGAGCCATGACCAGCCTTTCAAAGCATTTCATGGCTACAGACATGAGTGCTACGGGTCGGTAGTCATTTAGGCAGGTTACCTTGGTGTTCTTGGGCACAGGGACTAAAGTGGTCTACTTGAAATATGCTGGTATTACAGACTCAGGTAGGTAGAGGTTGAAAATGTCAGTGAAGACACTTGCCAGTTGGTCAGCGCATGCTCGGAGTACACGTCCTGGTAATCCGTCTGGCTCGTCGGCTGCAGAAAGCGTGATCACACAGTCGTACAGAACAGCTGATGCTCTCATGTATGTTTCAGTGTTATTTACCTCGAAGCGAGCATAGAAATGATTTAGCTTGTTTGGTAGGCTCATGTCACTGGGCAGCTCTTGGCTGTAATAGTTTGCAAGCCCTGCCACATTCGACGAGCATCGGAGTCGGTGAAGTACGATTCGATCTTAGTCCTGTATTGATGCTTTGCCTGTTTGATGGTTCGTCTGAGGGCATAGCGGGATTTCTTATAAGCTTCCGGGTTAGAGTCCCGTTCCTTGCAAGCGGCAGCTCTACCCTTTAGCTCAGTGCGAATGTTGCCTGTAATCCATGGCTTCTGGTTAGGGTATGTATGTACAGTCACTGTGGGGACAACGTCCTCAATGCACTTATTGTTAAAGCCAGTGACTGATGTGGTGTACTCCTCAATGCCATTGGAAGAATTCCGCAACATATTCCAGTCCGTGCTATCAAAAGTGTCTTGTAGTTTAGCATCTGCTTCATCTGACCACTTTTTTATAGACTGAGTCACTGGTGCTTCCTGCTTTAATTTTTGCTTGTAAGCAGGAATCAGGAGGATAGAGTTATGGTCAGATTTTCCAAATGGAGGACGAGGTATAGCTTTGTACGCGTCTCTATGTGTGGAGTAAAGGTGGTCTAGAATTTTTCTCTCTCTGTTTGCATATTTAACATGCTGATGGTAATTAGGTAAAACTGATTTAAGTTTCCCTGCATTAAAGTCCCCGGCCACTAGGAGCGCTGCCTCTGGATGAGCGTTTTCCTGTTTGCTTGTGGCGGAATACAGATCATTGAGTGCGGTTTTAGTGCCAGCATCGGTCTGTGGTGGTATGGAGACAGCAACGAAAATAGAGATGAAAACGCTCTAGGTAGATAGTGTGGTCTACAGCTTATCATGAGATACTCTACCTCAGGTGAGCAAAACCCTGAGACTTCCTTAGATATCGTGCACCAGCTATTGTTTACAAATATGCATATGCCCCCACCCCGTATCTTACCAGAGGCTGCTGTTAGGTTAGGCTGTACTCTCAACATTTTATAAGGTCTTAACAGGTACAGTAGCAGGCCATTCTGGCTGTATTTTAAGTTCTGATACTGAGATGTGCTGTCTGTTGTGGATCACCATTTTCCCAAGTCACCCGAAAATAATTTGGCCACAAACAGTGCCTTCAGAAAGTACTCATACCCCTTGAATTATTCAACATTTTGTTGTTACACCCTGAATTAAAAATGGATTAAACACAAAATACCCCATAATGACAGAGTGAAACTGTGTCAATACTTTGTAGAATCACCTTTGGCAGCTTTTCCAGCTGCGATTTTTTTCTGGGGTAGTCTCTAAGAGCTTTCCACACCTGGATTGTGCAACATTTCCCGATTTTTATTTTCAAAATTCTTCAAGCTCTTTCTAATTGGTTGTGATCATTGCTAAGGAACGATTTTCAGGTATTACCATATATTTAAGCAACTCCAGTGTAGATTTGGCCTTGTGTTTTAGTTTATTGTCCTGCTGAAAGGTGAATTCATCTCCCAGTGTCTGGTGGAAAGCAAACCCCCCCACCCCCCAAAAGAATCCTGTAGGATTTTGCCTGTGCTTATCTCCATTCCGTTTATTTTATATCTTGAAATCTCCACATTCCTTAACCATTACAAACCATTACAACTACCACACTTGAAAATATGGAGTATGGTACTTAGTAATGTGTTGTACTGGATTTGCCCCAAACATAACACTTTGTTCTCCGGACAAAAAGTTGCAGTATTACTTTAGTGCTTTGTTGCAGTATTACTTTAGTGCTTTGTTGCAGTATTACTTTAGTGCTTTGTTGCAGTATTACTTTAGTGCTTTGTTGCAGTATTACTTTAGTGCTTTGTTGCAGTATTACTTTAGTGCTTTGTTGCAGTATTACTTTAGTGCTTTGTTGCAGTATTACTTTAGTGCTTTGTTGCAGTATTACTTTAGTGCTTTGTTGCAGTATTACTTTAGTGCTTTGTTGCAAACAGGATGCATGTTTAGGAACATTTTTATTCTGTACAGTCTTCTGTCACGGGTTACTAGGAGTGGTGGGTAGGAGTCAGGCGCAGAGAACAGAGGGTTCAGTGATTTGTAGATTTATTTCTTAGGCACAAAACGGTCACGCCAAATACAGGGAGCATAAACACGGACTTGCCCAAACACAGGGAAAACGATCCGGAGAACGATGAAAACACATCCACAACCGACAGGGAACACAAATAATCCCGCACAAACCTAAGCGTCCTAATTGTCTCAAATAGACCAAATACAAGAAACACAAACAGGTGCAACTAATAAAACTAAACTAACAGAAAAAGAAAAAGGGATCAGTGGCGGCTAGTAGACCGGCGACGATGACCGCCGAGCACCGCCTGAACAGGCAGGGGAGCCACCTTCGGAGGGAGTCGGGACATCTTCCTTCTTTTCACTCTGTCAATCGTCACTGCCTATATCTTTGTAGTGACGGGTAGTGACTGGGTGTATTGATACATCATCCAAGGGTTTTTATTGTTATTGTTACCCATTTACCAATAGGTGCCCTTTGCGAGGCATTAGAAAACCTCCCTGGTCTTTGTTGTTGTTGAACCTGTGTTTGAAATTCAGTGCTCGACAGGAAACGTATTGATAATTTAACAGAATTTGTGTAAAACACTATTATTGTCCATGCAACTCATTATGTGACTTATTGGGCAAATGTTTACTCCTAAACTTATTTATTTAGGCATCCCATAACACAGGGGTTGAATACTTATTGACTCAAAACTTTTCAGCTTATAATTTTTTATTCATTCGTGAACATTTCGTAACACAGAATTCCACTTTGACATTATGGGCTATTGTGTGTAGGCCAGTGACAAAACATCTACATGTAATACATGTTAAATTCAGGCTGTAACACAACAAAATGTGGAAAAGGACAAGGAGTGTGAATACCTTCTGAAGCCACTCTATGCTCCAGGCCCAGTTATTCAGGAAATCTTTACATGCTCTCTGCCTCCTCTCCAATCCGAGCCGCTATTTTTCGCTCACCTAGAACCTGTCAATTAGCCTAAATATTTTTCATTTAACTTCTAAAATGTATTACCTTTTATGTGTGGTATTAACACAACCTGTCACTACGTTCTGATTAGACTACTTCAAAAGTATCCTGTAGACTAACTGAGCACGTTCATTCAAAATATAATTCCAACATCCAAAGTTTGTAGATTGTGGTGTTGAAAATGCAAACCATGATGTTGAAGCGCCCGATGTCGGTATGCTTTGCTTATTGGTTGTGGTGCATTGGCACAGAAGCCTGTTAGTGGAAAATGTGTTGCATATATGTTATATCCATTTAAATATATAGGATTAGCTGATCATTGTCTGATCGTAGTGTAGGTCTAATGAAACAGTCATGGAGAGTTAGCTGGTCCCGTAGTCCTACGGGGCATCGGCTACGCCACAAAAGCATGCTGAAGTGGCAAAGTCGATATCCACATTTATAAACACAGGGTCGCATTTTGTTATTTGAGAAATTTTGAGTTAATTCTGAGGGGAAGGGTGTGCAAATTTAACAGTACAAGGGGAGGATTGTGTGAAATTTGAGTAAACAGCAGGTACCTCTTTGTATGTGCAATTGTTTTGTTGAAGTCCACAAGTGTGTACGTGTGTGCACGTGTGTGCGTGTGTGCCTGTCCGCGTGCGCACAGAACCATATGTCTGCAAAAACATGAATTCAATCAAGAGGGAATAACACATAGGGAAAACACTCAATGATGACAGGAACTGTTTCCCTGCCTGTGAGTTTTATAACTTCACCCATCCCTCTATGGCGCCAGAGAGACTAGGGGATCATAAACTGTCTCCCCAAACTCCCAGTGACCTCTGCTACTAGGCCACCGACATGTTACTTAGGTGTGCTGCCTCCTAGCAACCTCCCAACAGTCCTTCTGCCTGCTCAGGACAGAGCCTCCTCAGTCTCTCTCCAAGTGGACAAGGGGGATGGAATGCGTTGGCAGAAGTGAGTGATGTTGTTATTGTGCATTTACTGTTGGTTCTTACTATCTATTGCTAGTTAATAGTTAATAGTAGTTAATAGTAGTCTGATGCGATGTGTTATACAGTCCTTTGCTTCTGTCACTATCTCCTTACACAGTTAATATGATTATTGCTCTCGTGCTATTAGTCCTTCCTTCTCATGCCATGTTTATTAGTATATTCATTCACATATTTTCTCTGTACAGAACCACGTCCATCTCATATGTGCTCTGGAAATAAAGTCATTTAGTTTGTGTAACTCTCTGTGAGGTTGCCTTATTCCTCTGACCGGGTAAGGTGTCAGTGAATCACAGACCAGCCCGACTCGGAGAACCGCTGCTGCTCTGTCAATGGTGTTAACAATGAATCACTTACAGTCCCTCTTCTTAGATTGCCTATGATGGGAGGAACAGGATGTGGGATTGATGCATTGATATGCACTCGGGTTCATCATCATGCTTTGTCCTTTCTCCATTTCATCATCATCATCTGCCTTGTTCACTTACTTCAAAGTGGTCTGACATGATGGTCTGAAAGTCATTCATAGATATTCAGGTGTCCTGTAGATATCCCGAGCCTGGTCTCTAGACATGCTCCTCTCTCTGACCTAAGCCTCCCAGGAGCTGTAATTCTGCCTGCGTCGTGGCACTGCCAGTGTTATCCTCTCCAAGTGAGAATCTTCTGTCCTTTATCTGCTGTCATTCATACTGTTGTTCTGACACAGACAAAGAGGGCAGAGCATACACATACAAAAGACAATGTACTGATGCACACAAACATCCTTAACATCATCCCTGCCTAGGCTCACCCTACGTATGTCCCCATTACCAGTAAAACATGATCAAAAACCTATTTCCTTCACTTACTTGCTGTGCTGTTTCGTTTCTCATTTGTTAAGTCTCAACCGAGATTTCATCATACATGTCAAGCAGTGAAGTTTCAGCTCTGTCTGTCCATGGCCTCTCTTCCTCAGTGCGCACTGGCACTGTGTCCGTTTCCATCCTGTGTCTAACATTTGAGGAAAACCCTGTTTCTTGTCTGCATCGAAGTGGTGACACAGTAAAGAGGCTCAGAGAGAATGCCACCGAATCGCTTGTTCACTGCCTCGAGTACTTTTGCAAGTTTCAACCCCACAGTCTGCTTCGGCAGTTTTGTGGAGCGTTTCAACATCACGTCTGCTGCAGATGCAGACGATTCGCTTATTTCTTGAGTTCGAATGGCGCTAGGAGTGTGTTCATGTTTCCAAGTTTCAAACATGTTCTCAAATGCCATTGAAATGGCAGTAGTGGTATGAGAACCAGCATATTCTTGAGCATGTAATACAGCTTTCCTCCAAGATGGCGTAGCAGTAAGTCATCCTGTCCTGTCGTGTCCCTGTATTTATCGTTTCTTTTTCGTTTTTTACATATTTTTACATATTTTCTCCACATATCTCTTTGAAAACATTTTGCTAAACCTAAGCTTCCAAATACTCTCCTGCAACCCGACTCACCCAATGTAGCTATTTTTCCTAAATTCCTAAAGTATTTATATTTACTTCGGGACCCCTCAACTGAAGCTAGCCAGCTAACCAGCGGGTATGCTAGCGGTCTTCAGCTAACCGGTCATCAGCTAACCTGTAGTTCGAAAAGCTCTCGCCTGTTCGTACAACGCGACTCTAACCAGAGCATAACGGACCTATTTATTTTTCATCCCCGGATTCATCCCCGGATTCCCACCGCAAACGGAACATCTTTCAGCTGGATTTTTCAGCAACTAGCTATCTAGCTAAACCGCAACCCCGGGTTACTCCTGGCTAGCGTTTCCACCCACTTAGCTTGAAGCTAGCCCGGCCGTAGCACCTGTGCTACCACCGTAGCATACTCCTGAGCTACAATACCCGGGCCCACGACCGGTCTATCGATGTCATCGCATGAAGAGGAATAAACAGACTCACCCCATCGCGACGTCCCCCAAAGGCTAACTCTCTAGCCCTCACTATCTCCCTGCTTGCTAATTCGGCCTGCTAACTGCTAGCTTGTCCAGCTCCGGTCCGCTAACTGCTACCTTGTCTAGCCCGGGCCTACAAACTGTTAGCTTGTTAGCACAGGCCTGCTAACCGCCTGAATCGCCGCGTCCCAAACGCTTACCGGACCCATATTTACTTTCTATCTCTTTTGACTTTTAATTTGTTTATACCTTCCGGAAACCTGCCTCACCCAATGTGATACGGAATCGCTATTATTTTTTATTTATTTTTAGAACACACTCAAGAACCTCCAGAAGCTAACCAGCTAACTAGCTACAAGCTATTTAGTCATTGTTATTTTTTTTTAACCTGGATAACACTCGCCAGTCCAGCTTCCCTGCCCCATCCACCGCTGCCCCCTGGACACTGATCTCTTGGCTACATAGCTGATGCACGCTGGACTGTCCATTAATCACGGTACTCCATTCTGCTTGTTTGTTTTATCTGTTGGCCCCGTTGCCTAGTCTACGCCATTTTACCTGCTGTTGTTGTGCTAGCTGATTAGCTGTTGTCTCACCTACTGTTTTAGCTAGCTTTCCCAATTCAACACCTCAAATGTCAATATGCCTTGTATACTGTTGTTCAGGTTAGTTATCATTGTTTTAGTTCACAATGGAGCCCCTAGTTCCACTCTTCATGCCCCTGATAACTCCTTTGTCCCACCTCCCACACATGCGGTGACCTCAACCATTACTACCAGCATGTACAGAGATACAACCTCTCTCATCATCACCCAGTGCCTGGGCTTACCTCCACTGTACCCGCACCCCACCATACCACTGTCTGCGCATTATGCTCTGAATATATTCTACCATGCCCAGAAACCTGCTCCTCTTATTCTCTGTCCCCAACGCTCTAAGCGACCAGTTTTGATAGCCTTTAGCCGCACCCTCATACTACTCCTTCTCTGTTCCGCGGGTGATGTGGAGGTAAACCCAGGCCCTGCATGTCCCCAGGCACCCTCATTTGTTGACTTCTGTGATCGAAAAAGCCTTGGTTTCATGCATGTCAACATCAGAAGCCTCCTCCCTAAGTTTGTTTTACTCACTGCTTTAGCACACTCTGCTAACCCTGATGTCCTTGCTGTGTCTGAATCCTGGCTCAGGAAGGCCACCAAAAATTCAGAGATTTCCATACCCAACTATAACATCTTCCGTCAAGATAGAACTGCCAAAGGGGGAGGAGTTGCAGTTTACTGCAGAGATAGCCTGCAAAGTAATGTCATACTTTCCAGGTCCATACCCAAACAGTTCGAACTACTAATTTTGAAAATTACTCTCTCCAGAAATAAGTCTCTCACGGTTGCCGCCTGCTACCGACCCCCCTCAGCTCCCAGCTGTGCCCTGGACACCATTTGTGAATTGATCGCCCCCCATCTAGCTTCAGAGTTTGTTCTGTTAGGTGACCTAAACTGGGATATGCTTAACACCCCGCCAGTCCTACAATCTAAGCTAGATGCCCTCAATCTCACACAAATCATCAAGGAACCCACCAGGTACAACCCTAACTCTGTAAACAAGGGCACCCTCATAGACGTCATCCTGACCAACTGGCCCTCCAAATACACCTCCGCTGTCTTCAACCAGGATCTCAGCGATCACTGCCTCATTGCCTGTATCCGCTACGGAGCCGCAGTCAAACGACCACCCCTCATCACTGTCAAACGCTCCCTAAAACACTTCTGTGAGCAGGCCTTTCTAATCGACCTGGCCCGGGTATCCTGGAAGGACATTGACCTCATCCCGTCAGTTGAGGATGCCTGGTCATTCTTTAAAAGTAACTTCCTCACCATTTTAGATAAGCATGCTCCGTTCAAAAAATGCAGAACTAAGAACAGATACAGCCCTTGGTTCACCCCAGACCTGACTGCCCTCGACCAGCACAAAAACATCCTGTGGCGGACTGCAATAGCATCGAATAGTCCCCGTGATATGCAACTGTTCAGGGAAGTCCGGAACCAATACACGCAGTCAGTCAGGAAAGCTAAGGCCAGCTTCTTCAGGCAGAAGTTTGCATCCTGTAGCTCCAACTCCAAAAAGTTCTGGGACACCGTGAAGTCCATGGAGAACAAGAGCACCTCCTCCCAGCTGCCCACTGCACTGAGGCTAGGTAACACGGTCACCACTGATAAATCCATGATTATCGAAAACTTCAATAAGCATTTCTCAACGGCTGGCCATGCCTTCCGCCTGGCTACTTCAACCTCGGCCAACAGCTCCGCCCCCCCCGCAGCTCCTCGCCCAAGCCTCTCCAGGTTCTCTAACCAAATCCAGATAGCAGATGTTCTGAAAGAGCTGCAAAACCTGGACCCGTACAAATCAGCTGGGCTTGACAATCTGGACCCTCTATTTCTGAAACTATCTGCCACCATTGTCGCAACCCCTATTAACAGCCTGTTCAACCTCTCTTTCATATCGTCTGAGATCCCTAAGGATTGGAAAGCTGCCGCAGTCATCCCCCTCTTCAAAGGGGGAGACACCCTGGACCCAAACTGTTACAGACCTATATCCATCCTGCCCTGCCTATCTAAGGTCTTCGAAAGCCAAGTCAACAAACAGGTCACTGACCATCTCGAATCCCACCGTACCTTCTCCGCTGTGCAATCTGGTTTCCGAGCCGGTCATGGGTGCACCTCAGCCACACTCAAGGTACTCAACGATATCATAACCGCCATCGATAAAAGACAGTACTGTGCAGCCGTCTTCATCGACCTTGCCAAGGCTTTCGACTCTGTCAATCACCATATTCTTATCGGCAGACTCAGGAGCCTCGGTTTTTCGGATGACTGCCTTGCCTGGTTCACCAGTTACTTTGCAGACAGAGTTCAGTGCGTCAAATCGGAGGGCATGCTGTCTGGTCCTCTGGCAGTCTCTATGGGGGTGCCACAGGGTTCAATTCTCGGGCCGACTCTTTTCTCTGTGTATATCAATGATGTTGCTCTTGCAGCGGGCGATTCCCTGATCCACCTCTACGCAGACGACACCATTCTATATACTTTCGGCCCGTCTTTGGACACTGTGCTATCTAACCTCCAAACAAGCTTCAATGCCATACAACACTCCTTCCGTGGCCTCCAACTGCTCTTAAACGCTAGTAAAACCAAATGCATGCTTTTCAACCGGTCGCTGCCTGCACCCGCATGCCCGACTAGCATCACCACCCTGGATGGTTCCGACCTAGAATATGTGGACGTCTATAAGTACCTAGGTGTCTGGCTAGACTGCAAACTCTCCTTCCAGACTCATATCAAACATCTCCAATCGAAAATCAAATCAAGAGTCGGCTTTCTATTCCGCAACAAAGCCTCCTTCACTCACGCCGCCAATCTTACCCTAGTAAAACTGACTATCCTACCGATCCTCGACTTCGGCGATGTCATCTACAAAATGGCTTCCAACACTCTACTCAGCAAACTGGATGCAGTTTATCACAGTGCCATCCGTTTTGTCACTAAAGCACCTTATACCACCCACCACTGCGACTTGTATGCTCTAGTCGGCTGGCCCTCGCTACATATTCGTCGCCAGACCCACTGGCTCCAGGTCATCTACAAGTCCATGCTAGGTAAAGCTCCGCCCTATCTCAGCTCACTGGTCACGATGGCAACACCCATCCGTAGCACGCGCTCCAGCAGGTGTATGTCACTGATCATCCCTAAAGCCAACACCTCATTCGGCCGCCTTTCGTTCCAGTACTCTGCTGCCTGTGACTGGAATGAATTGCAAGAATCGCTGAAGTTGGAGACTTTTATCTCCCTCACCAACTTCAAACATCAGCTATCTGAGCAGCTAACCGATCGCTGCAGCTGTACATAGTCTATTGGTAAATAGCCCACCCTTCTTCACCTACCTCATCCCCATACTGTTTTTATTTATTTACTTTTCTGCTCTTTTGCACACCAATATCTCTACCTGTACATGACCATCTGATCATTCATCACTCCAGTGTTAACCTGCAAAATTGTAATTATTTGCCTACCTCCTCATGCCTTTTGCACACATTGTATATAGACTCCCCCTTTGTTTTCTACTGTGTTATTGACTTGTTAATTGTTTACTCCATGTGTAACTCTTTGTTGTCTGCTCACACTGCTATGCTTTATCTTGGCCAGGTCGCAGTTGCAAATGAGAACTTGTTCTCAACTAGCCTACCTGGTTAAATAAAGGTTAAATAAAAAAATAAAATAAAAAAAGTACGAGATCCTCGTCAACACACTGTGCTGTCAGACTCGGCATGCTCATGAGGCTGACATCTGTTCCAAATGTCAGTCGTGAAGCAGTGACGCTCATAGCCATTATCTTGACGTTAACTGATTTCGCCTTTGAGTTGTCTCGCTGAAATTTCTTACTCTTTCAAATTACTGCTCGACTTGAACTTGTTCAGTTGTTAGAAGTGTGCGCTTAGTGCTGTTCATTCACATTAGAAAACAGCCTTTTTGGTCCATGTGTTGGGATATAAGGGAAAAGGTGTATTCTTAGTCATAAGGATGCCTACACCTCTGTTAGTACTACAGTAGATGGCAGCATAGGCCTCTCCAAGCCAACTCGCCCTTACATATACACATCCTTTCAAAAGTTTGGGGTCACTTAGAAATGTCCTTGTTTTTGAAAGAAAAGCACATTGTTGTCCATTAAAATAACATTAAATTGATCAGAAATACAGTGTAGACATTGTCAATGTTGTAAATGACCATTGTAGCTGGAAACGGCAGATTTTTTATGGAATATCTACATAGGCATACAGAAGCCCATTATCAGCTGTCACGACCGTCTGAAGAAGAAATGGACAAAAGCGCAGAGTGGTGAGCGTACATTACTATATTTATATAAATGACGCCAACAAAACAAGAAACAAAGAATCGACGTGAAGCTTACGAGGGCTATAGTGCCACTAACAAATATAACTTCCCACCATAACAAAAGGGAAAAAGACTGCCTAAGTATGATTCCCAGTCAGAGACAACGATAGACAGCTGTCCCTGATTGAGAACCATACCCGGCCAAAACATATAAACACAAAACATAGAAATCAGAACATAGAATTCCCTCATCTCTGCTCTCCTGCGCCTGACTTCCATGCACCAGCTACACCCACAATTGACACAGACTAAGTCAGTTGCACAGATGGAACTATCCAAGCAGAAGATACATCTCCTTCAAAATGTTGATATTTGGTTGAGTTGACGACCAAACACAATTCAATATCCAGTTTGTCTAACCAAAAAAATATGAATGTCTCCATCTTAACCAAAAATGTAAGTTAAAGAATATGAGTAAATCTGATTTGATTTATTCCTATTTTTTTACTTGCATTTTTGGTTGAGATGAAGACGGGAATCCGACATATTAATGATTAACTTGAAGACTACATTTCAAATCAACCAAAGCTCGAAACCTTAGGCCTATCCGTCTTGTCTCTTTTTAGTTGAACCCTGGGCTGAATTGAAACAATAGCTGTTGAATACTTTGCAAATGCCATATAAAAAGGATCATTCATTGTACGACTTTTAAAGTACGGTTACATTTAATTTGCTCTACAAAGTGAAATCTACCATTTGGAATGACTTCGATAGCAACGGTGAATATATTTAATAATTAAGAGATCTCTCAATAATCATTCTCACTATAGCACATTGGTAGTAGTCAGTGTCAAATATCAAACTTAAGCAGAGCTGGGCTTGGTTAAAAACCTGGTTGGAAGACCAAATGAATAGCTGTAGATAGATCAACTCTCCAGTAGTAGCTGCTGCCCAGCGTGGAAGATCTGATGTGGTTTCAAAGGTAGAAATTCAACAATTTACACAAGGTTTGTCTACATAGAAAATTGGTTACAATGATTACGTAATTCTGCGGCTTAAATTTCGCCCTCAAAACAATTTATGTTCCACGTAGATTCCACATCACAATACGTTGACAAATACGTTAAAACAGTTTGTGACCAGTGGGATGTCCATTAGAAAATGTAAAACTGAAGGATGCAGCCGCAGATAAAACCCAAACAGGTCAGTCTGTCGTAGCAGATCTAACCCTTGAAATGTGAAGGTGACATTACAATTCAACAGCCTCCGACACCCACCAGCCTACCGCTGTCTTAGTTGTCACAGCAATTTGAAGTGAAGTGAAATAATTAAACAGAAGGGGCACTTTTGAGATCTTTGGCATCACAAAAATACATACAAATTACATTTAGGCTAGAAGAGAATGGGGACCTTTGGGTGACCGCTGTATAATTCCAAAAACCCAAGATACCATTTGAATCCCAAATGAGGGTGCTGAGGATGAGCAGAGAGGAGGAAAGAGAGAGGCAAGACAATGAGGACATTGGATTGAGGAGCTGAGTTGTTATTATCACAACCCAATAACCTCCCAGTCTATTCTCCTTCCCCTCCTCATCCGTGGTGCTCATTACCCAGTGAATTATAAGTGAAAGCAGGCCAGGGAAACCGGGACTCACCCTGGAAGGTCACTGAGTTCATTTTTAAACCCTACCTTACATACACACTACACAGGGTAGTCATGCCATCTATATGTGCTTCTCTGGAGGAGGTCAATGTTATCAAGGACGGAGAGCATTCAATAGTAATATAAGTCTTGTCTAAACAGGTTATATGCGCCTCTTCACTTTACAGTGCCCAAGCTGTATTGAGAACAGAGGGAGACAGAGAACCAGAGATGCTTTGTGATATTTTCCTCATGACTTCTCCGTGCTTTGTTGACTATGAACTTGCTCGTTTACCCGACTGTGGGACAGACTATGTTTGTTCCTACTGCTGATGATATCCGGAAATGTGCATGTACACCCTGGCCCATCTACTTTTGCTAGCCCCAATTTTGACTTGTGCTCTGATATCTACTTCACTGATTTCTGTGCTCATAAAATCCTGTGTTTTCTGCATAATAACACTAGAAGCTTATTACCTGAAATTGATCAATTGAATGTGTGGGTTCACAGCTCCAATCCAGATGTGTTGGTCTTACTGGGACGTGGTTACGAAAGAGTGTTTTGAACACTGATGTTAACCTTTCTGGTTATAACCTTTTTCGGCAAGACAGATCTTCCAAAGGTGGTGGAGTGGCAAACTTTACCAAGGAACACCTTCAGTGCTCGGTTGTCTCCAACAAGTCTGTCCCAAAAGCAATTTGATTTGGTTTTAAGTTTTAAACTTTCAGATAGCTCTTTGTTGACTATTGCTGGGTGCTATCATCCTCCATCAGCACCAGCCTGTACCCTACCTGCCCTAAACTCTCTCCTGGCCCCTTACACTAAGTCTGAATTTCTCCTGCTAGGTGACCTAAACTGGGACATGCTTAAACCACCTGACCAAGTCCTAAAGCAATGGGACTCACTAAATCTTTCTCAGATTATTACCAATCCCACAAGGTATGACTCCAAACACCCAGAAAAGGCTACTCTCCTTGATGTTATCCTCACAAATAATCCTGATATGTATCCGTTTGGTGTTTTCTGTAATGACCTTAGTGAACACCGTTTTACAGCCTGTGTTCATAATGGCCGCTCAGTGAAATTACCTGTCCTGGTTTGTCATAGACGCTTGCTAAAAATGTTTAATGAGCAAGCCTTCATTCATGTCCTGGCCTCTGTAAATTGGTATAGAATCAGCTTGATCCCTGCTGTCGAAGACAGTTGGACCTTCTTTTTTTATATTTTCAGTGGTATTGTTAACACACGCGCCCCCATAAAGAAAAGTTGAATTAAAAACAGGTACAGGCACACGCATACTCAGGCTGATTGGCTCTCGTTCAGAAATACGTGCAGTCAGGCTATCCAGAAGGCCAAAGATAGTTACTTTATGGAGCAGTTCTCTCTCTGTGGGTCTAACCCCAAGAAGTTCTGGAAAATGGTTAAAGAGCTAGAGAATAAACCGTCCTCCTCACAGCTGCCCATGTCCCTTAATGTTGATGATGTGGTTGTTACTGACTAGGAACACATGGCTTGGCTCTTTAATCACCACTTCACTAAGTCAGGATTCCTATTTGACTCATTCATACGTGCTTGCCCGTCCAACATTTCCTTATCTCCCACCCCTTCTAACAGGCCTAGCCCGATGCCCCTAATCTTTTTCTCCCCTGCCCAGCTACAAAATTTCTCCCTGCATGAGGTCACTGAGTCCGAGGTGCTAAAGATGCGCTCTACAACAAAGCGTTCTTTGTGTCCAACAAGCTTACATTGCCCTTAACCTTGATCTGAGCACCTCCAAAACAAAGGTTGTGTGGTTTGGTACGAAGAATATCCCTCTCCCCACCGGTGTGATTAGAGCTTGAGGTAGTCACCTCAAGCAGGTACTTGGGAGTATGGCTAGACCGTGCACTGTCCTTTTCACAGCACATATCAATCAAATGAAAGTTAATTTGTCACGTGCGCCGAATACAACAGGTGCAGACCTTACAGTGAAATGCTTACTTACAGGCTCTGTAAGGAAGGTGGCTTAACCTTAGCTGCGGGCTAAGGTTAAATCTAGACTTAGTTTTCTCTATTGTAATCGCTCCTCTTTCACCTCAGCTGCCAAACTAACACTGATTCAGATGACCATTCTATCCATGCTAGATTACGGAGACATAATTTATTGATCTGCAGGTAAGGGTGCACTCGAGCGGCTAGATGTTCTTTACTATTCGGCCATTAGATTTGCCACCAATGCTCCTTATAGAACACATCACTGCACTCTATACTCCTCTGTAAACTGGTCATCTCTGTATACTCGTTGCAAGACCCACTGGTTTATGCTTATTTATAAAACCGTCTTAAGCAGGGGTGGGTAACTCCAGTCCTCGGGGGCCTGATTGTTGTAACACTTTTCCTCAATCCCTAGCAAACACAGCTGATTAATCAAATTGCATTCTAAACTGAAGATCATGATTAGTTGATTATTAGAGTCTGTTGTGTTCGCTGGGGCTGGGGCAAAACTGTGACACCAATCAGGCCCCCGAGGACTGGAATTGCCAACCCCTGCTCTTAAGCCTCACTCCCACCTATCGGAAATACCTACTGCAGCCCTCATCCTACACATACAACACCAGTTCTGCCAGTCACATTCTGTTAAAGGTCCCCAAAGCACACACATCCCTGGGTCGCTCCTCTTTTCAGTTCGCTGCAGCTAGCGACAGGAACAAGCTGCAAAAAACACTCAAACTGGACAGTTTTATCTCCATCTCTTCATTCAAAGACTCAATCATGGGCACTCTTACTGACAGTTGTGGCTGCTCCTTGTGATGTATTTTTGTCACTACCTTCTTGCCCTTTGTGCTGTTGACTTTGCCCAATAATGTTTGTACCATGTTTTGTGCTGCTACCATGTTGTCCTGCTGCCATGTTGTGTTGCTACCATGTTGTTGTCATGTTGTGTTGCTACCATGCTGTGTTGTCATGGGTTGCTGCCATGCTGTTGTTGTTATCTTAGGTTTCTCTTTATGTAGTGCTGTGGTGTTTCTCTTGTCGAGATGTGTGTTTTGTCATTAATATATATAAATATATATAATAATTTATTTTAAATCCCAGCCCCCATCCCCCCCATGAGCTCTTTTGCAAGTAAGAATTTGTTCTCAACTGACTTGCATAGTTAAATAAAGGTTCAATAAAGTAAAATAAAAAATAAAGGAACAGACTAGAATGTCTCTGTTCTATATCATATAAGTACAGACAGTATAAAGTTAATGAGTACAGACAGAGAATGCAAGTTCACGGCGGAGAATAAAGGACTTTTATTCAGCTGAAAGACATGTCTTCAAGGCTGCGTGTTTATATTTTATATTCTTAATCAAAGCCCTACTTGTATTGCAGAGCACACTTTAAGGTATGACACAACTAGCTTAGAAGCATCTACAGACTAATTGTGGTAGTGTCAAACATTTCCCAAATGTAATTAATTATTTTGGATACAGATTTCAAATATATGCCATACACCCTTCCCCCAAGGACTTTTCTATGGATTTCATATAAGGGAGATCTAAAACATCATGATTATATTTAAAAAAACAACTGCCAATCGGCAGGCAGATAGCCTAGTGGTTAGAGTGTTGGGCCAGTAACTGAAAGGTTGCTGGATCAAATCCCTGAGCTGACAAGGTATAAATCTGTCGTTCTGCCCTTAAACAAGGCAGTTAACCCACTGTTCCCTGGTAGGCTGTCATTGTAAATAAGAATTTGTTCTTAACGGACTTGCCTAGTTAAATAAAAAATCCATTCCAGCATGATGACACCACAGGACGGTGGATTGTAGCCTACCAATGAGCACGTTATTTAGAAAAGTTGATTATTTAATTCAAATATATGAAGCCGAAGTCATATGATAAACTATAGGCTAGATAAATAAAGTTGAAACGTTATTAGAATTTGACAGCTAGCTAGCTAACTAGCTAAACAGAGAAGCTAAGCTACTTTAATTCACTAGCCAGCTAACTCTTTCAAATAAATGCTATTTTTAATTATGGGATATGCCAAATAGAGCTACAGACACAGCATGACATTGGCAATAAGGTAATGGTTTCTTTTATTTCAGTATTTCATTGTGGAGTCAATTGAGGGGACTAGCCTATTTTCCATGAAGCCATTAGAAGACTGTTGCTGACAGAAGAGGTATGCATCAATTATTTATAATAAATTATGTATAATGAGTCTTGGTGATTCAATTTGTTGAGAATAGAGAGCAGAAGACACATTTTTGTTGTTCACTGTAACTAATTGACAAATATATTGTATTGCATTGCAAAGAGGTCAGCCAGAGTTGATGTGGGCCATCATTCAAACAAAGATATGAACTTGTGGCCAGGGAGGCATATCTCCAAACTATGTTGGCATATAATGACAAATTCAAAAAACTATGCTGGTATTCTTTTATTCATTATTTAACTGTTTATTAAATTATATTCTTAGTTAAAAATATTACTATTTAATAGTAGGAGCCAAAATGCATAAATGGCACCATGCAGTGTTCAATATGCAACCTTTTTGGTTCAGTGAAGAACACCTGTTGGGTTCTGATTTATGAACCCTATAAAAATGGTCTAATATAGAACTTTTAGTGATTCCATATATGAATCAAGCAATACAACCATATTTGGTTCTAAGAAACCTTTTTTTCTAAGAATGTATGGTAAATTATGGCTGGCATTGGTTACAATCTGCCAATAACAATAACAACATATCAGCTAAATATGGGGTTTGTAGTCCTAGTTGGAGGCTATTTTATTGTGCACATGATGGAAGTTAAAGGTTAATAGGAATTATTTAATGGGAAACAAATGCACTGACTAATATGTGATTAAAATGACTGACTAAATCAAGACTAAAGCGTTTTAGTCGACTGATAAATCAACATAAGAAGGATGTAATTACTAAAATTGGACTAATGCTAAAAGGTATTTTAGTCATAAAGACTTTGACTACAATAGCTGCCAAAATAAACACTGCTACTTTAGCATGTGAAGGTCGAAGGTCAGCCGTGGGGCTAACCCAGGTCAAAGGGGGTTCAAATCGGTAGATAGCACCTATGGGTGGTAGCAACGGGGTTTGGGTGAAATGCCACACATGCAGTTAACTCTAGTCCCCAGAGAATACTGGTGTCACTTTACACCTAGTTACCCCTTGCCTGGTACTAATGTGTCGAGTTTTGCTGGTGAGATGCTCTGACGGTCACCAATCAAAGCCATCATTAAAGTTTAAGAGACAAATCAGCCGTCTGTTAGTCTCTATATTGTACCTTTACAATCCCGTGGAAACAAACTCCATCTCCTCCTAAGCGCAAGTTATTCATCCAAGACATAAAAAATGCATGCACTTAACAATATAACTTGATCTGTCCCCGGGAGAATGGCCTTTTCGGAGAAAAAAAATCCCCTTTATTATAAAGTATTAGCAGGCTAACAATAAAATACTATTGCAAATGTGATGAGTAGCCTAAGCAAAGGACAAGATTCTGTAACAGTAGTCACTGCAGCCTAAAGTAAATTTAAACAAATGTTCCAAAATGATGTAATTACGCCATACAGAAATAAATCAATCCCGGTAATTTTATTACATTCATTTCTGTTAATGCATGGATTAATTAGACATACAGTGTCATGACTTCCGCCGAAGTCGGTCCCTCTCTTGTTTTGGCGGACGTTCGGCGGTGGACGTCACCGGACTTCTAGCTATCGCCGATTCACTTTTCATTATACATTTGTTTTGTCTTTGTCTTACACACCTCTTTTCAATCCCCCAATTACTTGTTAATTATTTAACCCTCTGTTCCCCCATGTTTGTTTGTGAGTAATTGTTTGTATGTAATACGGTCCGTTATGTGGGCTCGCTTATTGTATTGTATTGTATTTGTCTATTTTTGAGTAAATTAAGTTTATTTACTCATATCTGCTGTCCTGCGCCTGACTCCTCTACAAAAGCTACACACAGACCTCATTACAGAATTACTCACCAAGAATGGAGTCAGCAGGAGCAGACGCCCTCCCTGTGGCAATAGAGGAGCGAGTCCAGCAGCACGCGACCATATTGACACGTCTGGGCACTGCCATGGATCGCGTGCTGCAAACTATGGATCTTTGGGAGAGAGGGGGAGGTCGTCCAGCGCCTCCACCACCCCCACTACAACAGGCCCCACTGTCCACCTCTCCTTCACCCGATCCCAGCGGGATTCGGCTCGCGCTCCCAAGGGAGTATGATGGGACGGCTGCCGGATGCCAGGGGTCCCTACTCCAGCTGGAGCTCTACCTGGCGACCGTCCACCCGGCTCCTTCGGGACGTGAAAGCGTGTCCGCTCTCATCTCCTGCCTCTCAGGCAAAGCCCGGGAGTGGGCCAACACCGTATGGAGGGAAGGAGACGCGGCGTTGGACCATTATGCAGAGTTCACCCGCCGCTTTTGGGCAGTTTGCAACCACCCGCCTGAGGGTCGAGTGGCAGGTGAACGTCTGTTCCACCTGAGGCAGGGGCCAAGGAGCTCGCAGGATTTCGCTTTGGACTTACGGACCCTGGCTGCCAGCGTGGGATGGAACGACAGGGCCCTGGTCGATCACTACCGGTGCAGTCTGTGAGAGGACGTCTGTCGGGAGTTGCCCTGCCGAGACACCACCCTCACGTTGGACCAGCAAGTGGACCTGTCCATCCGGCTGGACAACCTGCTGGCTACCCGCGGACGTCCGAATCGAGGCCTGTCAGTTCCATTCCCCAGCACCTCCGCTCCGACGCCCATGGAGCTGGGAGGTGCTGCACTTAGGGCGACTGGAGTAGGGGCCATTCCCTGCACCCTCTGTGGCCGCAAAGGGTACAGAGCTGGTTGGTGCTGGGAGGGTTCATCAGGGAGTCGAAGCAGCAGGCAGGGCACTATCGTGTCACCCCAGGTGAGTCGGCACCAGGCTCACCCAGAGCCCCCTGTTGCTCACATGTATGTGTTTATTACATTTCCTGAGTTTTCCCCTCATTCCCAGCATAAGGTGCTTGTAGATTCAGGCGCAGCTGGGAATTTTATTGATCATTCATTTGACCAGAGGTTAGGGATTCCCTTTGTTCCTGTGGATATGCCCTTCCCTGTGCACGCCCTAGATAGTCAACCATTAGGGTCAGGGCTGATTAGGGAGGCCACCGCTCCACTAAGCATGGTTACGCAGGAGGGTCACAAGGAGAGAATCAGTCTCTTCCTTATTGAGTCTCCTGCGTCTCCCATGGTGCCTGTCATGACCCCACTATTTCGTGGCAATAGAGGGCTCTCAAGGGGTGGTCACGAGAGTGCTCAGGGGGGTGTGTAGGGGTTTCCATTGGTGCGACTACGGTGGAAAGTCCAGACCAGGTCTCCACTGTGCGCATCCCCTCAGAATACTTGCCAAGGCGACTCAATTAACACCGCATTGACGGGGGGGATTTTGCGATAAATATCCTGGTAGATGCAGCACGTCCCAGGAGTCACGTCTATCCTCTGTCACAGGAGGAGACGGCGGCTATGGAAATATATGTCTCCGAATCCCTGGGGCAGGGATACATTCGGATCTCCACTTCACCTGCCTCCTCAAGTTTATTTTTTGTGAAGAAGAAGGATGGAGGTCTGCACCCGTGTATTGACTATCGGGGTATCAATCAGATCACTGTGAGGTACAGCGATCCGCTGCCTCTCATCGCCAGTGCAATCGAGTCAATGCACGGGGGACGCTTCTTCACAAAATTGGATCTCAGGAGCGCTTACAACCTGTTGCGTATCCGGGAGGGGGACGAGTGGAAGATGGCATTTAGTACCACCTCAGGGCACTGAGTACCTTGTTATGCCGTACGGGTTTATGAATGCTCCATCAGTCTTCCAGGCCTTTGTTGACGAGATGTTCCGGACCTGCACGGGTAGGGTTAAGTGGTGTATATCGATGACATTCTGATATAATCCGCCAAGCAAGTGTCCCTGGTGCGCAGGGTGCTTAGTCGACTGTTGGAGCATGACCTGTACGTCAGGGCTGAGAAATGTCTGTTCTTCCAACAGTCTGTCTCCTTCCTAGGGTACCGCATTTCCACTTCAGGGGTGGAGATGGAGAGTGACCGCATTTCAGCCGTGCGTAATTGGCCGACTCCCACCACTGTAAAGGAAGTGCAGCGCTTTCTAGGGTTTGTCAACTGCTCCTGGAGGTTTATCCGGGGTTTTGGTCAGGTAGCAGCTCCCATTACCTCACTGCTGAAGGGGGGACTGGTGCGGCTGCAGTGGTCAGTTGAGGTGGACAGAGCTTTTGGTCACCTGAAGGCTCTGTTTACCTCAGCTCCCATGCTGGCTCATCCGGATCCCTCTTTGGCATTCATAGTGGAGGTGGACGTTGTGTATGGGTTTTCTAAGTCCTGCTGTCTCCTCCCTTTGCCCGGTCTCCCTACGGCCCTACAGACTGCAGAGGCCCTGTGCACTCACGTCATCCGGCACTACGGGGTGCCTGAGGAATTAGTCTCTGATCGGGGTCCCCAGTTCACGTCCAGGAGAGCGTTCATGGAACGTCTGGGGGTCTCGGTCAGCCTCACCTCAGGTTTTCACCCTGAGAGTAACGGGCAGGTGGAGAGAGTAAACCAGGATGTGGGTAGGTTCTTCGGTCATATTGCCAGGACCGGCCGGGGGAGTGGGCGGTGTTCATCCCCTGGGTAGAGATGGCCCAAAATTCACTCCGCCACTGCTCCACTAACCTCTCTCCCTTCCAGTGTGTACTGGGGTATCGGCCGGTTCTGGTACCTTGGCATCAGAGCCAGATCGAAGCCCCTGCAGTGGACGAATGGTTTAAGCGCTCGGAGGAGACCTGGGACGCCGCCCATGTGCACCTGCAATGGGCCATGAGGCGGCAGAAGGCAAGCACCGACCGCCACCGCAGTGAGGCCCCGGTGTTCACACTGGGGGACCGGGTCTGGCTCTCGACCCGAAACCTGCCCCTCCGCCTGCCCTGCCGGAAGCTGGGTCCGCGGTTTGTGGAGCCATTCAAAATCCTGAGGAGACTGAACGAGGTATGCTACAGGTTACAGCTCCCCCAGATTACCGTATCAATCCCTTGTTCCATGTGTCTCTCCTCAGACCGGTGGTGGATGGTCCACTCCAGGAGTCTGAGGTGCGGGAGGTTCCTCCACCCCCTCTGGGCATCGAGGGGCCCCCGTCGTATGCTGTTCGAGCCATCCTGGACTTGGGGCGTCGGGCGAGGGGCCTTCAGTACCTCGTAGAGTGGTACGGGTACGGTCCAGAGGAGAGATGCTTGGTGCCGTTGGAGGACGTCTTGCATCCTTCGTTGCTGCAGGAGTTCCACCCTCTCCATCCGGATCGCCCTGAGCCTCTTTCTCCAGGTCATCCCCGAGGTCGGTGTCGGTGCTCTGCTGGAGCCACGCGTCAACGGGGGGGGGGTTCTGTCACGACTTCCGCCTCTCCTTGTTCGGGCGGCATTTGGCGATGGACGTCACCGGCCTTCTAGCCATCGCCGATCCACTTTTCATTTTCCATTTGTTTTGTCTTTGTCTTACACACCTGCTTTCAATCCCCCAATTACTTGTTCATTATTTAACCCCCCATTTAACCCTTTGTGAGTAATTGTTTGTATGTAATATGGTCCGTTATGTGGGCTCGCTTTATTGTATTTATTTATTGTATTTATTTATTGTCTATTTTTGAGTAAATTACGTTTATTTACTCAAATCTGCTGTCCTGCACCTGACTCCTCTACACAAGCTACACACAGGCCTCATTACATAGTCATTTACCATTGTTATTCGCAGAGTAGAAACGTTATTTGCAGAGTTAACAACCTGCTATACTTGTAAGAAGCATTTTTTTTTTCATACCATCATTTCTGAGTTTTTTCAAATGTTTCATTGTATTTTGTTTGGAGTGCTCCATGTGAGCAATGAGCATGTGTCTAGTTTCTCTGTCCTCCTAATGTTGATGGAGTGTGCATGCCTGAACATGCAAAATTATTTAATCCATCTACAAAGATTATGACTGCTGTACTTACAATATGGTGGACTGATTCATTGCATTATGGAAATCATTCTACTGTACCTTCACTGAAAGACTGAATGACCTCGGGCAATTGAAAGGAGCAGAGGAGAACCAGAGAGAGCAAAAAAACGAGGGGCATGAGCAAAAAGACAGATGGAGAACAGACAGAGGTGATAGGGGCTTTCAAGACGGGCTCTCCAGGAAAGCAATAGGAAGTGAGGTTGGCATAAGTTTATGTTGACATGGATTCTAGTGTTCTGATTTCTCAGCCCCGTTTTTTCCTACCAGTAACACACAGCCATCATTCTCTCCCTCCCTTCTCCCTGCCTGGCACACTGCTACCCCTCCTCAGCACAGCCATCCGTCACCCACTCCCTCCCTCTCTCTACCAACCTCTCTCTCTAGCTCCCTTCTCACTGTAGTGTATCCTCTTAATGCCCCTTTAAACTGCCTGGGCTCTGCAATAAACCCCAGTCCAGTGCATGTAACGAGTGCCCCACAAAACATCCATCATCCCTCATTAAGCTACGTGAGGTGAAACTGCATCAAAGGAAGCAGGCCGGGAGCGATACACAGTCAGCTATGATAGACTTTAAAGGAGAGCTTCTCAGAAAACTGTTAACATGCCCCACTCTGGACCCCTGCCCCCCTCTATCTCAGCCAGTGAGCACCTGGGCAGAGTGCAGAGAGTGGTGACAGATCAGCCAATGATTACCCTCATCTTAATAAGCGTTGTACTGAGACGTTGCTCAAAAATGTCAGACAGCAGAGAGAAAGCGGCATAGGTCCGTGGAGCGAGCCGACTAGGACAGGGCCAGGTAATTAGAGTCATGGCAAGCCGTTATGGATTTCCGTTACAGGACTAATTAGAGTTCAGGCCACTCGTCCTCCGCACTCCACTCTGACCAACCACAGGTCCTCATGTCACATCGCTCACCTGAGGCCTAAGGACAAAGCGCGATTTCTCCTTTGAAATCTCATCATTGGCACAATTCACTCAGACAAAACACACATGCTTCGCAAGGAAAGATACCAATAGCCATTCAGGCACACACACATAGCGCAGAAACACAAAGCATGCAAGGTGAAACAGGGACAATTACTTTTGGTTTAGCTATCAGATAAAGATGTGTAAATGTGCAGGACGAGCACGTTCTCCCTTTCTCTGGATGACGACACCACCGATTCCCCCAATGCCAGAGACTTTGGTGTGCTTTTATATTCTAGCCTCTCATTTGAAGCCCACATCCACCTGCATAACATTAAGCTCAAATTAAGTTGTTCTTGTCCACCATGGATACTGAGAAGCTTGTGCATGCCCTGGTAACATATTGGCTTGACTACTGTAATACACTGCTGACAGGAGTCACTTCCTGTCTGAACTCCAGATGATTCAGAACGTAGCTGCAAGGATGCGCTCAGATTACATCAGAGCAAAGATCAAGCCGCGAGGTCGAAGGAATTGTCCGTAAAGCTCAGAGACAGGATTGTGCCGAGGCACATATGTGAGCGAGGGTAAAAAATGTCAAAAATACATGCAGCATTGAATGTCCCCAAGAACACAGTAGCTTCCATCAATCTTAAATGAAAGAAGTTAGGAACCAAACACTATTCCTAGAGCTGGCCGCCCGGCCAAACTGAGCAATTGGGGGAGAAAGGCCATGGTCAGGGAGGTGACCATGAACCCGATGGTCACTCTGACAGAGTTCCTTTGTGGAGATGGGAGAAACTTCGATGGACAACGGTCTCTGCAGTAATGTACCAATCAGACCTTTATGGTAGAGTGGCCAGACGGAAGCCACTCTTCAGTAAAAAGCACATGACAGTCCGCTTGGAGTTTGCCAAAAGGCACCTAAAGACTCTCAGACGATGAAAAACCAGATTCTCTGGTCTGATGAAACCAAGATCGAACTCTTTGTCCTGAATGCCATGTGTCACATCTGGAGGAAACGTGGCACCATCCCTAAGGTGAAGCATGGTGGTGGCAGCATGGAGGTGGCAGTGCTCAGGACCTCAGACCGGGGGAAAGGTTCACCTTCCAACAGGATAATGACACTAAGTACTGTACACAGCCAAGACAACGCAGGAGTGGCTTCAGGACAAGTCTCTGAATGTCCTTGAGTGGCCCAGCCAGAGCCTGGTCTTGTACCCGATCATAAATCTCTGGAAGGACCTGAAAATAGCTGTGCAGCGATGCTCCCCATTCAACCTGACAGAGCTTAAGAGGATCTGTAGAGAAGAATGGGAGAAACTCCCCAAATACAGGTGAGCCAAGTGTCATACCCATGAAGACTCAAGGCTGTAATCGCTGCAAAAGGTTCTTCAACAAAGTACTGAGTGAGTGGTCTGAATACTTACTTAAATGTGATATTTAAGTTTTTTATTATTGTGGGGTATTATTACGCTTTGCCATTACGGGGAATTGTGTGTAGATTGATGAGGGGAAAAAACGATTTAATCAATTTTAGAATGAGTCTGTGATGTAACAAAATATGGAAAAGTCAAGGGCTCTGAATACTTTCCGAATGCACTGTACAAACAAATACAAGAAGAGGTTTCAGCATGGAACACTAGCCACTTTAATAATGGTAAATATTGCTTTACTCATTTCACATGTATATACTGTATTCTATTCTACTGTATTTTTGTCAATGCCACCCAGACATTCCTTGTCCTAATAGTTATATATTTCTTAATTCCTTTCCTTTAGATTCTGTGTATTGTTGTGAATACTACTGCACTGTTGGAGCTAGGAACACAAGCATTTCGCTACACCTGCAGTAACTGTAACAAGTGTGCTGATAGTTGGGAAGCAAGTACAGGGAGTGAGTGTTTTAACTTGTTATGGCTGCAATCCCGATATCGGGATAAATGTCATCAACAACCGCTGAATAGCATAGCGCTACATTCAATAAATATTACTACAAATATTTATATTCATGAAATCACAAGTGCAATATAGGAAAACACAGTTTAGCCTTTTGTTAATCCACCTGTCGTGTCAGAAATTGTGCTTTTCAGCGAAAGCAATCCAAGTGTTTGTGTAATGTTTTGTCGTGCGATCGATAAACTTAAGTACACTTAGCATCAGGAAGCTTGGTCACGAAAATCAGAAAAGCAATCAAATTAATCGTTTACCTTTGATGATCTTCGGATGTTTTCACTCACGAGACTCCCAGTTACACAACAAATGTTCCGTTTGTTCCATAAAGATTATTTTTATATCCAAAATACATCCGTTTGTTTGTCGTGTTATGTTCAGAAATCCACAGGAAAGAGTGGTCACGACAACGCAGCTGAAAATTCCAAAGAGTTTCCATAATGTCCACAGAAACATATCAAACGTTTTTTTATAATCAATCCTCAGGTTGTTTTTAAAATATATAATCGATAATACAGTGGGGCAAAAAAAGTATTTAGTCAGCCACCAATTGTGCAGGCCTGTACTTTTCATCATAGGTACACTTCAACTATGACAGACAAAATGAGAAAAAAAATTCCAGAAAATCACATTGTAGGATTTTTTATGATTTTATTTTCCACCATAATTTGCAAATAAATTCATAAAAAATCCTACAATGTGATTTTCTGGATTTTTTTTTCTCATTTTGTCTGTCATGGTTGAAGTGTACCTAGGCCTAAATATTATATTAATATCCTGAAGCAAAAAAATACACAAATAATATATTTCCTGATGAATTTGCTTTAGAAAGGGGCACAACACAGGGATGCCCTCTCCCCCCTCCTGTTTGCTTTGCCAATGGAACTGCTTTCAGAAATAATTAGACAGGACCCAAACGTAACAGGTATAAGTATTGGTAAAGATGAGTGTAAACTAAACTTATTTGCCGATGATCTCCTGATATACTTCACAAATATTGAAAATGCAATGACCTTGTCACGACCGTTAAAAGAACTGGACCAAGGTGCAGCGTGGTGAAAGTACATTTTCTCCTTTATTCAAAATGACGCAGACAAAACAATGAACAAAACAAACCGTGATGCTTAAGGCTATGTGCCATCAAACAAAGTTAACTTCCCACAAACACAGGTGGGAAAAAGGGTAATAAGTATGGTTCCCAATCAGAGACAACGATAGACAGCTGTCCCTGATTGAGAACCATACCCGGCCAAAACATAGAAAATCATAGAAACACAAAACATAGAATGCCCACCCCAACTCACGCCCTGACCAAACCAAAATAGAGACATAAAAAGGATCTCTAAGGTCAGGGCATGACAGACCTCCTTGTTAAAAATACTTTTATCAGGATATAAAATAAATGTGGAAAAACTGAAATAATGGCAATATGAAAAATAATAACTCAAGATTTAAAGCAATCCTTTAAGTGGACCACAAAAAAATATGAAAGCGTTAGGATGCTTAATAAGTGACAACCAACAAATATATAGAGACTTTATCCCGTTACTTAACAAAATGAAAGCAGATGTAATTAAATGGAACAATCTTCCCATAAATCTTACAGGTAGAACAAACCTTTTTAGAATGGCAAGTTTTTGGTAATACCAGTTACCCCACCGAAGACGTAGTTTAAAAAAAGTATATTTGGTCATAAGACTTTATATGTGCAAATAAAACTGAGAATAAAAAGGAAAGTTTTACATTGTCCTAAGTCGGAGGGTGGTTTTAACCTTTCGGACTTGGAATTGTATCAACTCGCCACCCAAGGCTTTTATGTATAACAAATGCACTAAAGAGGAACAATGGGTACAGATTGAAGATTCAAATGTTTTATGTAACTAGGCAAGTCAGTTAAGAACACATTCTTATTTACAATGACGGCTTAAGAACAATGGGTTAACTGCTTTGTTCAGGGGAAGAAGGACAGATTTTTATCTTGTCAGCTTGGGGATTCGATCTAGCAACCTTTCAGTTACTGGCCCAACGCTCTAACCACTAGGCTACCTGCCGCTAGATGGACCAAACGAAACGCTATACAACTAGTGCTGACAGGCAACTATACATAGACAAGATCCCACAACACAAATTAGGAAAATGGCTACCTAAATATGATCCCCAATCAGAGACAACGATAAACAGCTGTCTCTGATTGGGAACATTATCAGGCCAACATAGACATACAAAACCCCCTAGACATACAAAAACCCTAGTCATACAAAAACTACAGTACCCACCCTAGTCACACCCTGGCCTAACCAAAATATATAGAAAAACAGAGATATCTAAGGTCAGGGCGTGACAGTAAGATATACAAAACCTTGCAGAGAGCCTATCCAATTGACAATCTCGTAGAAAGAATATAAACTATTGGAACCAAGACATAAAAATAACTGATATTGGCACAAGATGCAGGGAGTGTTGGAACATAACAAACAACATTGCAATTATGAATGAAAATGTACACTTAATCCAGTATAAACTAATGTATAGAATTGATTACACAAGAGACACAATTCACAAATTCTACAGCACAACGGCAGAGTCATGTCTTAAGTATAAATGAAAAATGACTCAATAGATAATGCCGCCTGGGAGTGCTATAAAGTCCTAAAGTTATGGGCAAAGTTAGAAAAATGTCTGTCAGAAGTCGTACAATGTCATTTTACTTTTAGTCCGTCTTTCTGCATATTTCAAGACATGGTATATGAGGGTGTGGCGAGATACCCAAATGGGTTGGACAATACTTTTTCCATCACTCATATTGAATAAGCTATTACTTAAATACTGGAAATCAAATGATACTCCAACTTTAAGAGAATGGAACAATTACTAGAGATAAATATTGGCTCACTATTTGGCAAACACTGACCAGTTGTTGCACAATTTTACCAATGCTATATAACGGTTTATGAATGGTTTATAATGCATTTATATATGATTAAATAATCGTTAAAAACTTAATTATAACCCCTTTATAAACCCTTTACAAACGGAACCTTATTGCAAAGTGTTACACCAACAGGATATTGCAGCCGAGTCTAGTTATTTACCAATGTTTAGAAGGTATCTTCCTTTTCTATGTGCGTCATGCTATTTCTAGCCTGCTATGCTGTGTAACACTTACCTCGATAGGATAGCCTATCATATAAATTATGTTCATATTTTAAGAATGTGAAATGTCAGAATAATAGTAGAGAGAATAATTTATTTCAGCTTTTATTTTGTTCATCACATTCCCAGTAGGTCAGAAGTTCACATACACTCAATTAGTATTTGGTAGTATTGTCTTTACATTGTTTAACTTGGGTCAAACGTTTCAGGGAGCCTTCCACAAGCTTCCCACAATAAGTTGGGGGAATTTTGGCCCATTCCTCCTGACAAAGCTGGTGTAACTGAGTCAGGTTTGTAGGCCTCCTTGATCACACACGCCTTTTCAGTTCTTCCCACAAATGTTCTATGAGATTGAGGTTAGGGCTTTGTGATGGCCACTCTAATAGCTTGACTTTGTTGTCCTTAAGCCATTTTGCCACAACTTTGGAAGTATGCTTAAGGTCATTGTCCATTTGGAAGACCTGATTGCGATCAAGCTTTAACTTCCTGACTAATGTCTTGAGATGTTGCTTCAATAAATCCACATCATTTTCCTACCTCATGATGCCATCTATTTTGTGAAGTGCACCAGTACCTCATGCAGCAAAGCACCCACACAACATGATGCTGCCACCCCCATGCTTCACGGTTGGTATGGTGTTCTTCGGCTTGCAAGCCTCCTCCTTTTTCCTCCAAACACAACGAGGATCATTATGGCATAAAAAGTTGTATTTTTGTTTCACCAGACCAGAGGACATTTCTCCAAAAAGTACGATCTTTGTCCCCATGTGCAGTTGCAAACAGCAGTCTGGCTTTTTTGTGGAGCAGTGGAGCAGTGGCTTCTTCCTTGCTGAGTGGCCTTTCAGGTTATGTCGATATAGGACACATTTTACTGTGGATATAGATACTTTGTACCTGTTTCCTCCAGCATCTTCACAAGGTCCTTTGGTGTTGTTCTGGGATTGATTTACACTTATCGCACCAAAGTACGTTCTTCTCCAGGAGACAGAATGCGGTATGATGGCTGCGTGGTCCCATGGTGTTAATACTTGCTTACTATTGTTTGTTCAGATGAACGTGGTATCTTCAGGCATTTGGAAATTGCTCCCAAGGATGAACCAGATTTGGGGAGGTCTACAATTCTTTTTCTGAGGTCTTGACTGATTTCTTTTGATTGTCCCATGATGTCAAGCAAATAGGCACTGAGTTTGAAGGTAGGACATGAAATACATCCACAGGCACACCGCCAATTGACTCAAATTATGTCAATTAGCCTATCAGAAGCTTCTAAAGCCATGACATAATTTTCTGGTATGTTTAAAGGCACAGTCAACTTAGTGTATGTAAACTTCTGACCCACTGGAATTGTGATACAGTGAAATGTGAAATAATCTGTCTGTAAACAATAATTGTTGGAAAAATTACTTGTGTCATGCACGAAGTAGATGTCCTAACCGACTTGCCAAAACTATAGTTTGTTAAAACTTCTTATGGCTGCAGGGGCAGTATTGGGTAGCTTGGACAAAAGGTTCCCAGAGTAAACAGCCTGCTCCTCAGTCCCAGTTGCTAATTTATGCATATTATTATTATTATTAATATATATATATATATATATATATATATATATATATATATATATATATGCATATTATTAGTATTGGATAGAAAACACTCTGAAGATTCTAAAACTGTTTGAATGATGTATGTGAGTATAACAGAACTCATATGGCAGGCAAAAACCTGAGAAGAAATCCAAACAGGAAGTGGGAAATCTGAGGTTGGTCGATTTACAACCCAGCCCCTATTGAACACACAGTGGGATATTGGTTATGTTGCACTTCCTAAGGCTTCCACTAGATGTCAACCGTCTTTAGAAACTTGAATGAGGCTTCTACTGTGATGTGGGGCCGGATGAGAGCTCTTTGAGTCAGTGGCCTGGCAGAGAGCCATTTCACATGATAGCGACCTGCGTTCCATGGCTTTTCTACAGACAATGGAATTGTCTGGTTCAACGTTATTGAAGATTTATGATAAAAACATCCTAAAGATTGATTCTATACTTAGTTTGAAATGTTTTTACGACCTGTAATATAACTAGGAACTAGGATTCCTGGGAGTGCATTCTGATGAAGATCATCAAAGGTAAGGGAATGTTATTTCTGATTTCTGTTGATTCCAACATGGTGGATAAAACAAAGTTTTCTGAGCACCGTTCTCAGATTATTTCATGGTTTGCTTTTTACGTAAAGTTTTTTTGAAATCTGACACAGCGGTTGCATTAAGGAGAGGTATGTCTATATTTCCATGTCTAACAATTGTCATTTATAATGAGTATTTCTGTAAAATGATGTGGCTCTCTGCAATATCACCGGATGTTTTTGGAACTAGTGAACAGTAAGCGCCAATGTATACTGAGGTTTTCTTATATAAATGTGAACTTTATCAAACAAAACATACATGTATTGTGTAAATGAAGTCCTATGAGTGTCATCTGATGACGATCATCAAAGGTTAGTGATTCATTTTCTCTATTTGTGCTTTTTGTGACTCCTCTATTTGGCTGGAAAAATGGCTGTGTTTTTCTGTGAGTTGGTGGTGACCTAACATAATCGTTTGTGGTGCTTTCGCTGTAAAGCCTATTTGAAATTGGACAATGTGGGATTAACAACAAGATTACCTTTAAAACGGTATAAGATACATGTATGTTTGAGGATCATATCGATCCCGTTAACAGGATTGCAGCCCTAAGAAGTTTTAACAAAAAAATTGTGGAGTGGTTGAAAAACAAGTTAATGACTCCAACCTAAGTGCATGTAAACTTCCGACTTCAACTGTACACTACATGTCTAAAAGTATGTGGACACCTGCTCGTTGGACATCTCATTCCTAAATCGTGGGCAGTAATATGGAGTTGGTCCCCCCTTTGCTGCTATAACAGCCTCCACTCTTTTGGAAGGCTTTCACTAGATGTTGGAACATTTCTGCGGGGACTTGCTTCCATTCGGCCACCAGAGCATTAGTGAGGTTGGGCACTGATTAGGCTTGGCTCGCAGTGGGCGTTCCAATTCATCCCAAAGGTGATCTATGGGGTTGAGGTCAGCGCTCTATTCAGGCCAGTCAAGCTCTTCCACACCAATCTCGACAAACCATTTCTGTATGGGGGCATTGTCATGCTGAAGCAGGAAAAGGACTTCCCGCAATCTGTTGCCACAAAGTTGGAAGCACAGAATTGTCTAGAATTGTATGCTGTAGCGTTAAGATTTCCCTTCACTGGAACTAAAGAGCCTGAACCATGAAAAACAACCCCAGACCATTATTCCTCCTCCACCAAACTTTAGAGTTAGCACTATGCAGTCGGGCAGGTAGCGTTCTCCTGGCATCCGGCAAACCCAGATTTGTAACTCTCTGTGGTTCAAAATCAATAGTTGTTTAGTGGTCAGAAAATATAACAAATATTAACTTCCTTAACCATGCTGTAGGTCATGTAACTGTCTGTTACATGCAATATGCTTCATGGATGGACAGAGGTTAATATCCGGTTTTGTGATAAAACAAAGGTGTAATTTAACTTATTCTGCCACTGTCTTCTTATTGTCTCGGCTTTTAGGCCTATATATCACGGTCGCAAGGCATATAAATTAACAGCAAACTCATACAGTGTAGGTCGTAATATGGCTGTTTTTTGCTTGGCTTCCCCAGTGATTTTACCCACGCACCGCTACTGGTGCTGTATAATGCATCTAGGAAGAAATGGCAGAATGCATAAGGAAAAAGAATGCGCTATTCTAAAATAGGGCTTAATGGCAGATTGGACAGTGTATTCATTCGTGAGGAATAGTCATAAATCGACATCGTCACACAAGCCATGAAAATGATGAGTTTGCGATTTGTGAAGAGAATAAAAATGTTTATTCTATCAAGACACAAGAAGTGCATGACAAGGACAGCTGGAGTGCATCTGATTGGTAGGGCTAAGCTTGAAAATGGGGAAAAACATCTCATACTACATTCCCATTCAAGTGAGATCAAAACAATATGGTTAATATAGCTGATCCATTTTAGTCCCATTATAGCTGCAAAATGTAACTTTTTGGGCAACCCGACCAATTTCACATAGAAATGTCAGTCCCATTGACAGCAAGTCTAAGAAGTGGTAGGTCTTGTTCTATGTGCTCTATTTCTATGCTTCCTGTTCTTAAATTATGTTTTTGCATCATTTTTGTACACCAGCATCAAATAGCTGAAAACACAATATTTTGGGTTATGGAAAATATATTTCACAGCGGATTAGATGCAATGATTAGGTGCAATGACTCTCTACTTGCTTGTTTTGTCATAGAAACTGAAAGTAGGCAAACTATTAGAATTTTATCAATCAGGAAATGGCAGAGCGAGTCCTGCCTAGTGCACCTTTGATATTGTAAGGCAACATATTTTGTTTGCGCAACATTGCGATGTTGACGCATGATTCATTTTCATGAATTTCATAAAACCATAGCGATATCATTCAAATCGACACAAACATGAAATGATGGCTGATAGTATATTTGTTGAATGTAAAGAGCATTCCAAACCAGAAACATACAAATAAGACAGGTATTAGTGCACTTCTCACCAACTGTCACTTCTGTCCCAAGGCTGTGTTACTTCCGAACTGCCAGTAGGTACAAAAGTACCGTTGTGGTAGTTCTGTTCTCAGTCTATTTCATTTACACTAATTTACCCTAGAAATGTAACTACAGCTGCTAATGGTAGAGGACATACACTGAGTATACAAAACATTAAGATCACATGCTCTTTCCCTGACATGGACTGACCAGGGGAATCCAGGTGAAAGCTGTGATCCGTTATTGATGTCACTTGTTAAATCCAATTCAATCAGTTTAGATGAAGGGGAGGAGATAGGTCAAAGAAGGATTTTTAAACCTTGAGAAAATGTAGCCATGGATTGTGTATGTGTTCCATTCAGAGGGTGAATGGGAAAGACTAAATATTTAAGTGCCTTTGAACAGGGTAGGTGCCAGGCGCACCGGGTTTGTGTCAAGAACTGGGAAGCAATCAACACCTTGTAGAATCCATGCCTTTGGAGGGGGTGCAACTCAATATTAGGAAGGTGTTCGTAATGTTTGGTATACTCAATGTATACAGCATAAGTTGTTTGTCATTAAATATGGTCTCTTTAACTCTATCAATCTCTGAGTAATTAGGAAAAAAACTAAAAGTGTTACTTTTGTCCGAGTCCAATCTGAGGCACGAAACTAGATGAAAACATGAACTCATTTACCTTGATGCTTTTCTGTTAAATCTAACCCTTCTGTAAATCAAGCAGACAGATGATCATCAATTCGCTATGCATATTAGATCCAGGCACAACGGTCTTCACCGGTGTAACGAATGAGACCCAAAAAATGTATGACATTCCTCGCAAACCCCATTTTTGCCAGAACTTGGACTGTTGTGATACTGCATGCGATGCAACAACAGCTTTTCGTCACTTGACTGTCATTCAGATGATGAAGTGTGAAAATATCACAGTGTAATTAAACAGCTCGACACCAAATGCGCATCCAACAAGTATTGTGCATAATTATTGAAGAACCACGTTAATGACAGTACCGATTTAGATCTTAAGTATCAAGGTAAGGTGACACTCTGTCAGAAGCATTCGATTTTGTAATCCCATACATTTTGGGGGACTTGTGCATCAATGAAAACTGTTTTCACCCAGTAACATGAGGAGAAACAAAATGCTACGTAGTTACACTGCATTTCTCAGATATCTATACAAAAGATTATTTGACAGCTAGATCCAGGATTCATACTGGGTTCAAGTTCAAGGTCTAAATTTAACTGATTAATGCTTAAAATATGATATAACAAGAACTTACACTGCCGTAAATGCAAGGACAGAAAAGTAATGTTTTATGTCACACAATTTTGGACAAATTCGTCAAGACACCAACCATGAGAAAGGGTTCATCTTAATGTAATGACATTTTAAAAAATTGCCAATGACTTATCAACAGCTGTTTCAAGTTGTTCAGCATAGGAAATCTTCACTGGTACCCTAGTTTATAGAAAGAACAATTACCATTCACCAACTTCATCAGGACATTTTTGTAGGACCATCTCCCCCCCTGTCCCCCTTTCCATTTCACAGTAAATTAGATTCCACACATGAGAGCAGGGCCTTAGTCTGACAATGTCATTTCTCAGAAAGAGTGTGTCACAAAGTCAGAAATAGGTCAGAGTAACCAGGCTACTCACATGAGTTGGCCTCCATTCAGGCTTCAGCAGATCCATCTCTCTGTTGGTTTCCTCGATATGTTGATGTCTGTCCCCAAGGCAACTGACAGCACAGTGCTGTCTGGCTGTGTAGATTAGCCAAGAATGAGTAGGTAGGTTAGGGTTTCTGAGTGTCGCAAGAAATTCTAAGCAACATTGAGTTCCCTTTCAGTCAGTCTACAACATACTATGGGGAATCGCACTAAACTGTCTTACATTGCGCAAACTAAACTTTCCCTTAGTGGTAGAGCGTGCTCACCCCCTGGATGTTGTGTGCTGAAGTTTGTATGGTTCTCATAAGGTTCCTAATTTTTTTAAAAAAAAAATATTTTTTTATTTTACCTTTATTTAACCAGGCAAGTCAGTTAAGAACAAATTCTTATTTTCAATGACGGCCTAGGAACAGTGGGTTAACTGCCTGTTCAGGGGCAGAACGACAGACAAACATTTAGTTCTTTTTTGGATTGCTTTGCCTGGCTATAGCACAAACTAGGATGGCAAATGCGACCGAAAAGTTTGAGGATAACAAGCCGGTTTCAAGTTCGAGACCATGCCCCAATGAAGTCAAAAATACTCACGTTTGTTGTCTTGTATGTCTTGACTCGGTGCATTCTCAGGCTGTCCTCAAATCAGTTTGTGTGTGGGAATAGGGGACGGCTGGCACTGTTCCTGTGCTAGTCCGCAGCACAGGTTCTCTTGACAATTGTGTAGCATTTTTTAGGGGGCTTGGTGTTTCCCAAAAGTGACTTCCTCTCCCGGGTGACCGTACCTCGGCTGAACCTCGGCTGGGCCTGAGTTGAGGGAAGCAGAGAAGGATTGGGTCGTTGGTCGAGTCAAATGTCTCTCGGTTCCTGTGCTCTCTGTCACCGATTATGTAAGGTTAATCAAAGAGAGAGAGCGACCAGGTTTTGTGGGTCTCCCCCCACCGCCCGAGTCTGCCTTGGTTAAGCACCGCTTGCCTCTCTTCCCAGACTTATCGATGGGGTTCTGGGTCCCACCTTGGTGATCCAGTCCTACATAAACTTTCAAGACCAGGCTAGCTAACAAGCACTGCATGGCATACTAGCCAGGTTAGCTACCTTGCCAAGGTGAGCTAGCTACTACTAGCAATTCTGGCTTCCTAACGGTGGAATTACTTGGGTAGCTCTGCAGTCAACGAGACTAGCTAGCCTAGCTTAGACTAAAAGCCTGATCATGGATAACATCGGCTAGCATGCATAACTTCTGGTGAATGAAACTTTCTATTGTTCCCGCAGCATTATGGCAACCCCATTCCTATTTCAAATTCCTGAATTTGGAGGGAGTGGAGAAAGAGGAGATGAATCACCTGTTTGCACCTCCACAAAAATATTACTGTGACGACAGTGTTGTTACTGCTAACAGGATGCTACGTCAGCCATTGCCGTAGCCCTCTGTGCCCGTAAGGGGTCCGGGCTTCATGCAGGCTATACAGTCTCAGAGAAGCACAACGTGTGTTGGAAGCTTGTCCACGTTTAATGCCCCCTTTGTTACCCTGTGTTCCATGGTGTTCACAGGGTTCAAGGGGTATATCAATCTCCCCAGGGTGAACATATTAAATTGGGCGATTCGCTCTCTGTCCACAAGGGGGCACACCTCCCAATAGGGTCATTGCTGGGATTCATTGCCGATTCCTGCCTCTAGCTAACTAGTCCCTATGGGGTGCCAAGTGGTACAGGTTAGGGGTTCTATAGGTGATTGGTTTCATTCCTCAGAACAAGACCCAATTACGAATCGCCCCAGAATGGGTCCATTTTTCAGAGCTTTCTGTCCATTTTCCAGGTGGGTTACAAGGTGCTGTGGCATGATATCGCTTTTTTCCTGGGTCTATTTTTAATACATGCAGTCTAGCACTGGGTGTCAGACAGTTACTGGGTCGCATCTTACCGTCTAAACCGAGTGAGGCCTGTTGTGAAAGAAGTACCCCCAAGTGGCACTTGGGGTATGTTACGGATTGCTAGAGCCCTTGAACCCAGAGTGGACCGGGTTTCAGGCAAACATGGGTAAATAAGCACAGTTGTGTCAACAGTGTTTCTGGGTGTCAAAAGTGTTGCGTCTCTTACATGTGGGGTCAATGAAGTGTCTCTTCTCCACATTGACACGCGGTGGTCGACAATGGTGTAAAGGGAAAAATAAACAATCTCTCCAAGGTGGCATCTCGCCCCTTCAGTTGGCGCTGACGGAAGGCTCGATGTCTGTTTCATCCAATAGGGTGCCTGCACAGAGTTGCTCTCGGTCATGCAAACAGTGAAATTGGAATGCAGAAACCAAAATACCTTATTTGCATAAGTATTCAGACTTTTGCTATGAGACTCGAAATTAAGCTCAGCTGCATGCAGTTTCCATTGATCCTCCTTGAGATGTTTCTACAACATGATTGGAGTCCATCTGTGGTAAATTCTATTGATTGGACATGATTTGGAAAGGCACACACCTGACTGTAGAAGGTCCCAGTGCATGTCAGAGCAGTTCGAGGGAATTGTCCGTGGAGCTCCAAAATAGGATTGTGTCGAGGCACAGATCTGGGGAAGAGTACCAAAACATTTCTGCAGCATTGAAGGTCCCCAGGAACACAGTGGCTTCCATCATTCTTAAATGGAAGAAGTTTGGAATCACCAAGACTTTTCCTAGAGCTGGCTGCCAGGTCAAACATTCAGGGGAGAGGGGTCTTGGTCAGGGAGGTGAACAAGAACCCGATGGTCACTCTGACAGTACACTAGAGTTCCTCTGTGAAGATGGGGAAACCTTCCAGAAGGACAACCATCTCTGCAGCACTCCACCAATCAGGCCTTTATGGTAAGTGACCAGACAGAAGCCCCTCCTCAGTAAATGGCACATGACAAGTCCACTTGGAGATTGAGCTTTTTGGTCTGAATACCAAGCATCACACCTGGAGGAAACTGTTACTGTAATTTAATTATGCCAATGTGTTTTCATTAATTAATTCATTAATTGAAAACTCTTAATCTATTTTATGATATTTTGTAAGATTCTTGTTTGCATAAAATAGACGTAGACCAGCCATTTCAATAATAGGTAACAGAATTTATTCTCGGAGCGCGCTGCCACTTTACCACGAGCAACAGTTTATATACAATAACATGATGTCATTTCATTGCTTCACAGAATCCCCTCCTCTCGACCGGGACAAAGTGAGGTTAATAGTTCATTCTAACACACTCACAGGTCACACAACATAACTGAATTAACTTTTGACCCCCCCAACATTATCGATCAGCACTTAGCTGACAGTTCTAATTAACAGAAAACTTAGGAATGCACTCACTTCCTTATCTAAAAACCCCAGAGCTCAGTTTCGTCGGTTCAACCATAGGTTAACTACCTTATCTGCTTACTTAATCCACAACCCATTCGTTTCTGCCTAGTTGGAATGGTGTTCATTAACTTTAATTACTCCTTGTCCATGTCACACAATCCCTTCTTATGAACTAATATTGTTAATCAGATATAATAAAACAGAGTATAAGTTTATTTAGTTAAAGTTCCATTTAAAATGATTTGTTCAGTCATTTAATCATAATTTTCCCAACAGAAACCTGGCACCATCCCTACGGTGAAGCATGGTGGTGGCAGCATCATGCTGTGGGGATGTTTTTCAGCAGCAGGGTTTGGAAGACTAGTGAGAATCGAGGCAAAGATGAACAGAGCAAAGTACCTCAGACTGGGGCGAAGGTTCATCTTCCAACAGGACCACGACCCTAAGCACACAGCCAAGACAATACAGGAGTGGGTCAGCTATCCACCAAGTTTCCGGAACATGGCAACAGAACTGGCCAGCTCTGTTTGATGGACGGGGCTGTGCATTCCCTTTGCACTGTGTGATGACGTCACAACAAATCTCCAGTCACAGTTGGAGGCAGGTATCATTGAGCCAGTCAAAGCTGCCCCCTGGACCCTGGATTTCAAACTTGTTAATCGCAACCAAAAGGTTGGGTGGAAGCCGGACCTGTGTAGATCTCCATGCTGTGAACAAAGCTGTTGTCCCGGATAAGTACCCCTTGCCTACAGCTGAGGAGCCGATCGCATAATCGCATGGCTTCACGAAGCTCAACCTGTGTCAGAGTTCTTTTCTGGTTCCCCTCCACCCAGCCTCCACCCAGAGACCTCACAACCTTTGTCACACATGCTGGTGTATTCAGATACACATGCATGCCTTTTGGACTTAGCTCTGCCCCGATCCCAGGTGATGAGCACCATCCTCGCTGGAATACCAGGAGTGGCAGTCTATCCGGACAACATCGTGGTCCACGGTCCTGACCTCCACATCCATGACCATCAACTCCACAGAGTAGTCAGTGCTCTACTGCAGCACAACCTGACCCTGAACAGTGGAAAGTGCACCTTTGCAGCTCCAGCCATCGAGTTTATGGGGTTCCACCTGTCGGCCAAAGGCATTGCCCCACTCATGTTGAACATTGAAACTGTCCTCCACATCCCGGAACCGACCTCAGCCTCTCAGGGGGCCCCCTTCTTGGGCATGACAGCCTACTATCTCCGGTTTCTGTCCCACTACTCTCAGACCACAGTGCCCCTTCGCCAGCTTCTTAAGCTTCACATTCGTTTTGTATTGTTTATTGTTTTTGTTGGCGACATTCTAATAAGGAGGAATATGTATGCTCACCACACTGCACCTTGGTCCACTTCTTACGACGCCCGTGACACAGTGCTTCCTCTATCCCAACTTTACACTCCCTCTGACAATGCTCTCCTGCACATTTTTCACATTGTGGGATCTCCCTTCTACACACTGCTGCAACATGTCCGAATCCTTGGCACCTTATGCACCGTAGCAGGTTCGGAACATAGGCCCTCACAGAATAACAAATATAACCTAACCTTATCAGGTAGAAACTCAGTGTCAAAGCACAACAAGTCTCGCAGTTGCCACTGGGTCTACGTCTCACCAAACGGTGGGCGTCACAAATACCAGGAATAATCTTTTTAATTTGATCCACCTCTACACTCAACGTTACCCCACTGGTCACTCCTATGAGTGCTGCCCTGCTCCTGAGAGCAAAGCACAACATAGGTTGAGCCCCGAGACACATGCCGCTCAGTGCCCACTGCCTCTGGGAGGAGGACGCACAAAAAATCCAAACAATTCCACTTTTCGAAACCTTCACAGATTTAACCGATCCCAGTTTACCCTTTACCCAGCCTGAAACAACATACAGGTCGGCACTTTTTCCCCAAATCTCACTCCTACCGGTCCAAAATCATCTCTGGACATGAAAAACGTGTGAAGTGTGCACCACACCTGTCACCGCAGGTACTTCATCCAGGTCTGGCTCAACTTCACAGCACTCTCTACTGCCAATCGACTCAAGGTTCTCAAGAGAGCAAGTAGATTAATAGGTAATTTCTCTTGATTTGTATTCAGAAGATGAAGGTTTGCGCTCCGGAGATGTAGGTCTGTACTTAAAACCATTTTAAAGCTTGGGCATCATTGCACCTTCGTATGCTCCTCCAGGATTCTTGGGAACCTTCTTCTTCTTTAAACTGGGTGATCGCAGCCAACTGAAAGGTGCATACACAGCCACCTGTTAAGGGGCTCCCATGGACCACCAAGTGGCACAGTCAATTGGCAAGTGCACATTAACGCATCATGAAATAGTACCCGCAAAACACCAGTCTCAACATCAACAGTGAAGAGGCAGAGTGCTGGCCTTCTAGGCAGAGTTTGTCCCGACTTCTACCGAAGGTCACTCCTCTCCCTGTTCGGGCGGCGCTGGTTTACTAGCCACTACCGATCCCTTTTTCTTTTTCTGGTTGTTTTGTCTGTGTTCCTTTTCACACCTGGTTTCAATTGCTTTGATTTCTGTGGGTATATAGGGCACCTGTTACCTGCCGTAATTCGTGCAGGATTAAGCTTGTGAGTATTAGCGTTCAGTATTCTATGCTGTTTATTGTTTTCGCATTGACGTATGTGTAGGTAGTGTCGGAACTGTGGTTGTTCCTCCGTGTACTGACACGAGTTTGCATTCCTTCGAGCGCGTTGTTTGGACATTCATCTGGGCCAATTTTGTATTGGTGGACTATGTGTACAGATCTCTACATTAAACACGCTTCTCAAAAAAATCCCTGCTCTCCTGCGCCTGACTCCTACACCTCTCACCGAGACGCACTTTATCACAGAATCCTGCACCAATAATTATGGAGTCAGCAGGAGCAGACTCGCTCCCAGGGTCTGTGGAGGAGCGAGTTCAACATCACACGGCAGTGTTACACCGGCTGGGGACCGCCATGGATCAGGTGATGGCGACGATGGAGAGATGGGAGAGAGGTGGCCTTCCCACACCGTTATCAGCAACACCCCAACCAGTACCACTACCCTCTCCTTCATTGCCTGAGCACAGTGGGATTCAACTCGCCCTCCCGAGGGAGTACGACTGGGTGCCAGGGCTTCTTACTCCAGATGGACCTATACCTGGTGACTGTTCGTCCGGCTCCTTCGGGGGGTGAGAGCGTGAACGCCCTCGTCTCCTGCCTTGCAGGTAAAGCCCTGGAGTGGGCCAACGCGGTATGGAACGATCCTGACTCGGCGAGGGACCACTACCCAGAGTTCACCCGCCGCTTTCGGGCCGTGTTCGATCACCCACCTGAGGGTTGAGCGGCGGGTGAACGGCTGTTCCATCTGAGGCAGGAGAAGAGGAGTGCTCAGGACTTTGCTCTAGAGTTCCGGACCTTGGCCGCTGGCACGGAATGGAACGACAGGGCCTTGATCGATCACTATAGGTGTAGTTTGCGTGAGGACGTCCGTAGGGAGCTGGCCTGTAGAGACACTACCTTGTCCTTGGACCAATTGATCGACATGTCCATTCGGTTGGACAACTTGCTGGCGACCCGCGGACGTCCAGATCGGGTTCTGTCAATTCCATCCCCCAGCTCCACCACTCCAACACCCATGGAGCTAGGAGGTGCTGCAGCGAGGGCGACCAGAGGAGGGGACCTTTCCTGTGCCAGCTGTGGTCACAGAGGGCACACTGCAGACCGGTGCTGGGGGGGTCCCCCCGGGAGTCGAGACACCAGGCCGAGCACTGCCCGGACACCTCATGTGAGTCGGCACCAGGCTCACCCAGAGCCCCCTGTTGGTCACATGTATGTATGGATTGTTTTTCCTGAATTTTCCCCTCTTTCCCGGCATAAGGCACTAGTAGACTCAGGCGCGGCGGGGAATTTTATTGACCGCGGTTTAGCGAACAGGTTAGGGATTCCCCTTGTTCAGCTTGACAAACCCTTCCCAGTGCACGCCTTAGATAGCCGACCATTAGGGTCAGGACTAGTCAGGGAGGCCACGGCTCCACTGGGTATGGTTACGCAGGAGGGTCATGGGGAGAGCATTAGTCTCTTCCTCATTGATTCTCCTGCATTTCCGGTGGTGTTGGGGATCCCCTGGTTGGCCCATCACAACCCCAGGATTTCATGGCAACAGAGGGCTCTACAGGGGTGGTCGGAGGAGTGCTCAGGTAGGTGTGTAGGAGTTTCCATCGGTGCTACAACGGTGGAGAGTCCAGACCAAGTCTCCACCGTGCACATTCCCTCAGAATATGCCGATTTGGCTATCACCTTCTGTAAAAAGAAGGCGACCCAATTACCAACTCATCGACGAGGGGATTGTGCGATAAATCTTCTGGTAGGCGCTGCACTTCCCAGGAGTCACGTGTATCCCCTGTCACAGGAGGAGACGGTGGCTATGGAGACATACATATCGGAATCTCTGGGGCAGGGGTTCATTCGGCCCTCCATCTCACCTGTCTCCTCAAGTTTATTTTTGTGAAGAAGAAGGAGGGTGGTCTGCGTCCGTGCATTGACTATAGAGGTCTAAATTCCATCACGGTACCGCTACCTCTCATTGCCACGGCGATTGAGTCATTTCACGGAGCACGGTTTTTCACAAAACTGGATCTCAGGAGTGCATATAACTTGGTGCGTATCCGGAAGGGAGATGAGTGGAAGACGGCGTTTAGTACCACATCCGGCCATTATGAGTACCTCGTCATGCCGTACGGGTTGAAGAATGCTCCAGCATTCTTCCAATCTTTTGTGGATGAGATTCTCAGTGACCTGCATGGTCAGGGTGGTGGTTTACATCGATGATATTCTGGTCTATTCCGCTACACGGGCCGCGCATGTGTCTCTGGTGCGCAGGGTACTTGGGCGACTGTTGGAGCATGACCTGTACGTCAAGGCTGAGAAATGCTCATTCTTCCAACAGGCCGTCTCCTTCCTTGGGTATCGCATTTCCACATCGGGGTTGGTGATGGAGGATGACCGCATCGCAGCCGTGCGTAATTGGCCGACTCCAACCACGGTAAAGGAGGTGCAGCGGTTCTTGGGGTTTGCCAACTACTACCGGAGGTTTATCCGGGGTTTTGGGCAGGTGGCTGCGCCCATTACGTCACTGCTGAAGGGGGGGCCGACGCGTCTGGGATGGTCGGCTGAGGCGGACAGGGCTTTTGGTCTCCTGAAGGCTCTTTTTACCTCGGCTCCCGTGCTGGCGCATCCGGACCCCTCTTTGGCATTCATAGTGGAGGTGGACGCATCCGAGGCTGGGGTTGGAGCCGTGCTCTCCCAGCGCTCGGGTGCGCCACTGAAGCTCCGCCCCTGTGCTTTCTTTTCTCGGAAGCTCAGCCCGGCGGAGCGAAACTATGACGTGGGGGATCGGGAGCTGCTAGCTGTTGTCAGAGCCCTGAAGGTGTGGAGACATTGGCTTGAGGGGGCCCAACACCCTTTTCTCATCTGGACTGACCACCGTAATCTAGAGTACATTCGGGCAGCAAGGAGACTGAACCCTCGTCAGGCAAGGTGGGCCATGTTTTTCACCCGATTTAGGTTTACCATCTCCTATAGACCAGGCTCCCAGAACACTAAGGCAGACGCACTGTCCCGACTATATGATACGGAGGAGCGGGCCATTGATCCTGCGCCCATCCTCCCGGCTTCTTGTCTAGTGGCACCTGTGAGGTGGGAGGTGGACGCAGACATTGAGCGAGCATCGCGTGTTGAGCCTACTCCACCACAATGTCCAGCGGGACGGGTGTATGTTCCGCTGGAGGTTAGAGACAGGTTAATTTGGTGGGCTCACACGTCCCCCTCCTCTGGTCACCCGGGGATCGGGAGGACGGTGCAATGTCTTAGTGGGAAGTACTGGTGGCCCAATTTAGCCAAGGACGTGAGGGTTTATGTGTCCTCCTGCTCAGTGTGCGCTCAGTGCAAGGCTCCTAGGCACCTGCCCAGAGGGAAGTTACAACCCCGTCCCGTTCCACAGCGGCCTTGGTCACACCTGTCGGTTGACTTCTTGACCGATCTGCCACCGTCACAGGGCAACACCACGATCCTGGTCGTTGTGGATCGGTTTTCTAAGTCCTGTCGTCTCCTCCCTTTGCCCGGTCTCCCTACGGCCCTACAGACGGCGGAGGCCCTGTTTACTCACGTCTTCCGGCACTACGGGGTGCCTGAGGATATTGTTTCTGATCGGGGTCCCCAGTTCACGTCCAGGGTGTGGAAGGCGTTCATGGAACGTTTCGGGGTCTCGGTCAGCCTAACCTCTGGGTTTCACCCCGAGAGTAATGGGCAGGTGGAAAGAGTGAACCAGGATGTGGGTAGGTTTCTGCGGTCGTATTGCCAGGACCGGCCAGGGGGGTGAGCGAAGTACATCCCCTGGGCAGAGATGGCCCAGAACTCACTCCGCCACTCCTCTACGAACCTGTGGCCCTTCCAATGTGTGTTGGGCTATCAGCCGGTCCTGGTACCATGGCATCAGAGCCAGACCGAGGCTCCTGTGGTGGACACTCAAGGGAAACCTGGGAGGCCGCCCACGGGTGCCTTAAACGGGCCGAAGGGTGGCAGAAGGCCAGTGCCGACCGCCACCGCAGCGAGGCCCCGGTGTACACACCGGGGGACCGGGTCTGGCTCTCGACCCTCTACCTGCCCCTCTACCTGCCCTGCCGGAAGCTGGGTCCGTGGTTTGTGGGGCCATTCAAAGTCCTGAGGTGCCACCACAAATTTTTGAACAGTAGTGTGTCATAAACAACAGTCCTACATAAACACACACTTCAATAACTTGTGCGATAACTTCTACTTTAAGTCACATTCATGAAGTAATTCACCCCCTCCGATATTCATCAATTTGGTTATTCACGTCAACCAATAAATGTTCCTCGATGGCTCGTTCATGTGAATGGGCATATTGGAAGACATCATGTCAGTAGGGATGAGATTTTGTAAATGTGTTATATTGTTATATTGTATCATGAGAAACGGATCGCAAAGGTGCAATGTTGCTTAATTAATTAGTGTTTGGTATGTTCTGATGGGAGGGGCAGCGGTTCTTACACAAGGAGCCTCTCTTTCAGTACAAAGGGGGAACCATTTTGGATTGAGCTGTTGATGGGGCAGCATTGTTTTAAGCTGTCTCATAATGTATACTTTTGATGGCAGTACTGTTGTTTTTCTTCCGGATTCACTACGTAAATAAACACCCTTGCACAGAAGCACATTTGCGGCTCCGCCATCTTTTAATTTGATAGAGGTTCGATTTTTTTGTTTAGCCTTCTGGCCTACTCTACTTGACAATACCTACAACCATTAAAAAGGATTCTCTCAGGAACAGGTGCCGATTCGTCGCTATTCACAATGGTGCTGAATCTCCAAGCATTCTGTAGCTTGTAGTTCACAAAATCTGTCACATCCACTGTATTTTTCCTGGAGGTCTCCTGAACTGTGGCAACATGCCCCCTCTAGCTGTGATTCTGTTAAAGACAAATACACTACATCACCAAAAGTATGTGGACACCTGCTCGTCGAACATCTCATTCCAAAATCAAGGATATTAATATGGAGTGGCCCCACCCACCCCTTTGCTATAACAGCCCCCACTCTTCTGGAAAGGCTTTCCCCTAGATATTGGAACATTGCTGCAGGGACCCTTCCATTTAGCCACAAGAGCATTAGTGAGGTTGGGCACTGATTTACGGCGATTAGGCCTGGCTCGCAGTCAGTGTTCCAATTCATCCCAAAGGTATTCGATGGGTTGAGGTCAGGACTCTGTGCAGGCGAGTCAAGTTTTTCCATACCAATCTCGACAAACCATTTCTGTATGGATCTCGCTTTGTGTATGGGGGCATTGTTATGCTGTAACAGGAAAGGGCCTTTCTCAAACTGTTGCCACAATGTTGGAAGCATAGAATTGTCTAGAATGTCATTGTATGCTGTAGCGCTAAAATTTCCTTTCACTGGAATTAAGGGTCCTAGCCCGAACCACAAAAAACAGCCCCAGGTCATTATTTCTCCTTCACCAAACTTTACAGTTGGCAATATGCATTGGGCCAGGTAGCGTTTTCCTGGCATCCGCCAAACCCAGATTTGTCCGTCAGACCGACAGATGGTGAAGCGTGATTCGTCACTCCAGAGAACGCGTTTCCAATGCTCCAGAGTCCAATGGCGACGAGCTTTACACCATTCCAGCCGAGTGGCATTGCGCATGGTGATCTTAGGCTTGTGTGCGGCTGCTCGGCCTTTAATGAAGTTCCCTACGAACAATTATTGTGCTGATGTTGCTTCCAGAGGCAGTTTGGAACTCTAGTGAGTGTTGCAAACGTGAACAGATTATTTTTATGGGCTACGCGCTTCAGCACTTGGTGGTACCGTTCTGTGAGCTTGTGCGGCTTACCACTTTGTGGCTGAGCCATCATTGCTCCTAGACATTTTCAATTCACAATAACAGCACTTACAGTTGACCGGGCAGCCCTATCAGGGCAGAAATTTGACAAACTGACTTGTTGGAAAGGTGGCCTCCTATGACGTTGCCACGTTGAAAGTCACTAAGCTCTTCAGTACTGCCATTCTACTGACCTATGGAGGGCATGGCTGTGTGCTCGAATTTATACACGTCAGCAACCAGTGTGGCTGAAATAGCCAAATCCACTAATTTGAAAGGGTGTCCACATAGTGTATCTCAGGTTTCTGAAGAGGAGAGCAATCATCCCTGACCACAGATTTTTTTATGTGGCCCTCAGAAGATGAATTACCCGAAACATTGTAATAAACGTGGTGCTGCATATTGATTAAATACTTAAGTTACCATATGCCAATTTAATGAGAAGTACTTTTGTCAAAAAAGCACATATGGGCTCATGGACTACTGTGATTAGGCCTATATTACTAATAATTTTACAGTGTAAACGGAATACTATCGATCAACTCATAAAATGTAAAATAAAAATATATCCTGCTTGTGTAGAGGGTGGCTCCCATTGATTGTAAAACGCGATCGTTTGCAATATATCGCGCGCGCGTGTGCACTTGTGTGACATCACTACTGGGATATGCACCCGGAGGACTAGTTTGGACACTGAGTAGAGCGGAACAACAGGCGCTCAGAACACCAGTACGATGTCGCGCAAGGATAGAGTAGCGCGCTCTGTTGCATAGTCCTCACGACACAACTCCAGTCGTCCAGATATTTCTCTCTCAGAACAAGGAAAATGACGAAAAAGCTTGTAATAACGGCCAAACGCAATAGGGACGTATTGACTCCAATATTGGATTTAGAGAGGAATAAAGCAGGATGGTTTTATAAGAAACTGGTGCCTTTTGGCGCTGTATAAAACGAGCAGGGTGCCTTTTTCAGTACTCTACAAACACCTGTCAACAGCTGAAAGATGAAGTTTGGGAAGAGCATCTGTATCCTTAATGTGGGTGGCACAAAATATGCGTTCTCTAAGGAGGTGATAAAAGATTTCCCTCTGAGTAGAGTGAGCCGTTTGCACAAATGCGCCTCGGAGAAAGAAGTACTGGAAGTATGTGATGACTATGATCGGGAACGGAACGAGTTTTTCTTTGATAGGCACTCGGAGGCTTTTTGTTTCATCATGCTGTACGTGAAGTACGGGAAGCTACGATTCGTCCCGCAGATGTGCGAGCTGTCATTCTACAACGAGATGATTTACTGGGGGCTGGAGAGCTCACACTTGGAGTTTTGCTGCCAACGAAGACTGGATGATAGGATGTCCGACTCATACATTCATTTCTCGGAAGAGGAAGATCAACTCGAGAAAGAAATGAGGGGGGAGAATTTGGTGACTCGAGTGGTCACAGAGAGAGAGGATTCAAAGTGGCTGGAGAGAATGAGAAGGACTTTTGATGAACCGACTTCATCAGTCGCAGCACAAATCTTAGCTTCAGTGTCCGTTATATTTGTTATAGTGTCCATGGTGATGCTTTGTGCAAGTACTTTGCCAGATTGGAAAACCGCTGAGAACAACAGTGTGGTGGAGCACAGGTACAATCCAGACTCTTTAGAGCATCCATCCGGGTATATATGTCCTATCTTTTTATATATTTTGTATATTTCCCCGTTATTTGATTGTCTGCAATGTCGTACATGCTTCTATGCCCTTCTTCTCAGTAAAGGACCTCGAGAGATGTACAACGTGTTATTTATGCTGCTGTGAAGTACATTTTACCCATACACATTTGCAGGACCGGCTCCAGGCATAAGCGACATACGCCGTCGCTTAGCGGTCAGGGGCCGCCGAACCCCCAAAAAACTCAGTTGGGGTCTCAACTTACTGTTGACAGTTAGAATAGTTGAATACACAAGGTGTAACTTCGAAATTTGGTCATGCGTCAGCAGTTTTTTTTCATTGTTTTATAAGTCACTGACAGTCACTCAATTATCCATGTCAGCTAACAATTGCTAGATTGGTAAATTAGTTTAGCCAGTTATCTAATCATGGCTGAATACATTCCCAGTGGCCCTGACCAGATTGGAAAACCGCTGAGAACAGGGGCCCTCACTGATTTTTTAAAATCATTCTCCCTTAGATATCATTGATATGGTATAAGTCATGGCAAAATGAGTAGAATTGCAGAAAATGTGCTTTAACAAATAATAACAATAAATACACACCATGTCAAAATGGGTAGAATTGCAGGAATTGTGCTTTAAAATGGCAACATTTTCTCTACGACCCATGGCAAAATCTGTAGCTTTGCAGGAAATTATTATTTTTCTCTCCGCCATCAAGAGGGGGGCCATTAAGGGGGGCCTCACAACCAAATCTTGCTTAGGGCCCCCAAAAGGCTAGAGCCGGCTCTGCATTTCTGTGTTAGAACTCATGCTAATTTAGAAGTTTGTATTGTTGTATTATGCATATGATACAACCTCGAAATCTAAGGGGTGTAATAGACCTACTACACCAGTCCTGACTAGAGCTGTCCCGGTGGGGAAGGGGACAGAGGAGGCGCTGAGTGTTTAACAAAGTTAAATGTCAAGGTAGCTTCTGTTCTGATCTTACCAAGTGAACAACACATTTCATGTCTTCAAAGTCTACATTTTCTATGTCGGCCAATTGTCATTAAAATATGACATATTACACACTGTTAAACTAAATGTCCATTGCCATAAGCACCACTGTCCCTTGCACTATTGTCGTTTTTGTCTCTGAGTTCTCAATTGTTCTGCATTTTATCTTTCAGCACTAACACGTCATAGTCTTTAACGCAAAAGAGGCTGAAGGACTTCACAAGTAGGAGCGTTGCCTCTCTTGTAACAGACAATACATGTTTACAGTAATACAGTTAGATTAAGGCAGGAAATGTATCATGAGTTGTTACTGTTTTATGCTCCCTTTTTGGATATGCGCGTACAGTATGTATCGCTAACTGTCATAGGTGCTGATTTTAGTGGCATCCGACAGTACCAGTCCAAGGTGCTGTTTTCTTTGTGGCATTCTACACTAGACCTACAGTACCTGGCCAAGGTGCTGTTTTCTTTGAGAGATTCTACACTAGACCTACAGTACCTGGCCAAGGTGCGAACTTTAGTGGTAGCCTACTACAATATTCAGAACCTGTCCATTTTGAACACTACCTGTCCAAGGTGCTGATTTCTGGGAGAGTAGGCCTAGTATTGTCATAGGAGACCATCGAGGAGACAGATGATCATAACAATGTATTACTGTTTTTCTGTGTAATACACTGTCGGTCTCATGTCTCCTTTTTTAAAAGAATTTTGATGTTTTGAAGGAGATTAGAACATACATCAATCAAATTGAGCCATTTATCAATACATATGACTGTGTCAGCCAATACTTCTGTCCATGTGTCTACAGAGCTGTTTGTCATCCCTTTCTTGTCTGCTGTCACTCTGCTCTTTAACCTGTGTGTCTGTCTTGTATCCATGACTGCCACGCGGACCGCTCTCAAGGTATTGGTACCTGAAAGGCACCCAACAATATCTGTGTGTGTGTGTGTGTGTGTGTGTGTGTGTGTGTGTGTGTGTGTGTGTGTGTGTGTGTGCGTGTGCGTGAGTACAATTGTAGGTAATGCAGGTAGGTGTTGTTCTAAGTAAATGGTGGGAGGTTATGGTTGTACCTGATTTACTTCCCTTTGAAATGGGCAAATGATGTATTAAAGTGAGCATGACATCACAAGGTAACACAGTAAATGGGACTTCCATTCTACTCAAACCACTTTGGACGTGCTGAGCTCTTGCGCCAAGCCCTCACCTGAATGCAAATTACAAAAGTTTATATTTGGTCAAAATTAAATATTTGTCAGATCTCGCCAAGGAGATGTGGGTGTGGAGTCAGGCGCAGGAGAAACAGGTTCCGAAGGAAAATGGCGTTTTATTTAACCAGCTCAAAATAACAGGACACCGGACTACAACAGTAGCCACAAAACCCCACTCAGACACAGTCCAGGGAAAAACCTCCTGTTAAAAATGAACTAAAGAAAACGCAACCCGAAACTAACTGACAGTCAAACGAAAACAATCCCGTACAAAAACCCAGAGGAAATGTCGAGATAAATACCCCCCCTAATTAACCAAAATGAAACCAGGTGAATCACAAAACAGACATAACCAAAAGAAAAGGAAAAAGGATCGGTGGCAGCTAGTAGACCGGCGACGACGAGCGCCGAGCGCCGCCTGAACAGGGAGAGGAGCCACCTTCGGTGGAAGTCGTGACAATATTTGTCAGCATATCATTGACCCAAGGCAAGACTGCTTTATGTATAGCAGGTTGGGAAAAAATGACTAATTGATGATAGCGACAGTGACCCCTCAACATCACCACAAAACAATTATGTGAGATTATTCAGTGTATAATTTATAGCTGGAGAAATATGAATAACAAATGAATCAATATTGCATTTCATTGAGAAAGGTCATCATAAACGACATGTCATATTGTATGAGATATCCGAATTCATTCATATCAGCATTTGAGAACAGCATATTTTTTGATAGACTACACTGTAACTGTCTTTTGAATGGCTGACCGCAAATCCCTCGTTACAGCCCTACCTTTACACGGAACCTTTGTGTCAGCCTGTCCTCCCCCTCTCTAAACTTAATATGCATGCTCAGGGCTCAGTCTCAACCAGGTCTAACTTGCCTTTAATTCATGGTAGAATTGAGGGAAAAGAAGCCTCCAAAATCCCTGATCAGTATGCTTCAACCATCCTCTTTCCCTGGAGCTGCAAATACATCTGTCCGTATTCCTTAAAGTCCCCTCAAAGCCCTCAAGGCCCAGGAATGGTCTCGGAATCAGATGAATGTCGAAAACGTGCATGGCAGTTTCATTTGTCATTTGTTGCTGTTACAGTTACCCCTTGACTTTGTCCTCATTTTGTTGTGTTACAGCCTGAATTTAAAATAAATTAAATTGAGACTTTGTGTCACTGGCCTACACACAATACCCCATGATGTCAATGTGAAATTATGTTTTTGGAACATTTTACAAATGAATACTAAATGAACATCTGAAATGTCTTGAATCAATAAGTATTCAACTCTTTTGTTGTGGCGAGACTAAATAAGTTCAGGAGTACAAATGAGCTTAACAAGTCAGTTACATGCAATAATAGTGTTTAACATGATTTTTGAATGACTACCTCATTGCTGTACCCCACACATACAGATAATTGTAAGGTCCCTCAGTCGAGCAGTGAACTTCAAACACAGATTCAACCACAAAGACTAGAAAGGTTTTCCAATGCCTCGCAAAGAAGGGCACCTATTGGTAGATGGGTAAAAAAAAAGCAGACATTGAATATCTCTTAAGAGCATGGTGAAGTTATTAAATCATTGCATGTAGAAAAAACTATAATACTGTAAATTACAACCTGATCTTAAAAGGCAGAATATCTTCTGCATGTTCTGTAATTAAATTACAACAGGATTACGTTGTGAAAGTGTCTATATTGCATATAGTGTCCATAAGTCCTAATAAGGCTCCAATAATATAGCCTACCAGCTGTTTGAGAGTGAAGCTTTATGAGTTATCAATGTGGTGAGACAGAAGCCTGCTATGAGTCGCTGGTCAATCACGACCCACTATCGATACAGTAAAAGTGTTGTATAAGGGATTGACAGCTCCATTCTTCAATAGAACGTCACTCTCCCACTGCTCCTACATTCTAAGAAAAAAAGGGTTCATAAAGGGTTTTCCATCTGTCCCTGTAGGATAACCCTTTTTTGGTTCCAAAACCTTTTCACCCAATGAATAGACCCCAACACCCAATAAACCCTTTAAGGAGCCATTCAGTGAAAATGTTCTAACTGGAACCAAAATGGGTTCTACTTTGAACCAAAAAGTTTCTGCTGCCTCGATAGCCATAGCTACTTTTTCTCTTAAGTCTGTAATGTCTTTAGCCCATTGCTTGTAGATATAGTGTGTAGACCTGTAGTGGAATCCCCTTCTCTCCTTCTTGCGTTAACTCTGCCTGGTTCTCCCTCCCACAGGATCATCGAGGCTGTGTGTATCAGCTGGTTCACCGCCGAGTGCATCGTGCGCTTCATCGTGTCGCGGGACAAGTGTGAGTTTGTCAAACGGCCCCTCAACATCATCGACCTACTAGCCATCACGCCCTACTACATCTCCATCTCCATGACGATGCTGACAGGCGAGAACTCGCAGCTGCAGCGTGCGGGTGTCACCCTGCGTGTCCTGCGCATGATGCGCATCTTCTGGGTGATCAAGCTGGCCCGTCACTTCCTGGGCCTGCAGACTCTAGGGCTGACACTGAGGCGCTGCTACCGGGAGATGGTGATGCTGCTGCTGTTCATCTGCGTGCCCATGGCCATATTCAGTGCTCTAGCCCAGCTGCTGGAGCATGGCCTGGACTTGGAGTCGCCCAACGAGGACTACGCCAGCATCCCTGCCGCCTGCTGGTGGGTTATTATCTCCATGACCACTGTGGGCTATGGAGACATGTACCCCATCACCGTGCCTGGGCGAGTGCTGGGTGGCCTGTGCGTGGTGAGCGGAATCGTGCTCCTGGCACTGCCCATCACCTTCATCTACCACAGCTTTGTGCAGTGCTACCATGAGCTCAAGTTCCGCTCGGCCCGCTGCACGCGGAGCCTGTCCGCAGAATTTCTCAACTGAGGGACCACTGACGTTGCAGGAGGGTTAATGGGGGGGGGGCACCTCCATCCACACTAGAACTGTGTATTTATCTGAAACGTGGCCTCTTTCATTGTCTCACACGTATTTTGTTGATGTATCCCTCATCTTTGAACGTCAGTTGCTGGGGTTGTGGATTTTGAGGTGTGCAGACAGCACAGCCTTCAACCTTCAACAGTAAAGTCCAAGTAAGAAGTAATGGAACCTGATGGGAACTAGGACAGTTTCCACGGCTGCCATGGTGACAGTGGTTTTTGGGGCAGAGGGCATCTGGATCATGTCAGACCAGAAGGAGGCCTTCACGTACTGTGGATTACACTGCTGGCTGGCATTCTTCTCTTCTCATATGGCGACATGCAACAAAAGGGATTTGAGTTTTAATGTAATTTTTTAATCCCACTCTCTGACAGTGTCACAGTGTGGGAGATGGGAAGGTATAATTTCGCTTCTCTTCCTTAGATCATTTATTTCTAGTATTCCGTCAGCCAGTGAGTGAACAACAATGCATTTCAAAGAACCAAAGTGTATCAGTACAGTGTACACTGTATGTTCCCTTTAACCTTTCACTGCAACGCTCACCTTTCTGCTTTTATCTTGCGTACACAAACCTGACAGATATAAAGAGCAATTTGAACGAGCCTATTTACAACTCAAACATGGTCGCATTCTAATCCTATTACCTATTCCCCCCTGAAAACCAAGCAATGCAAAATGGCTATGAAATGTATTTGGAGAAACCAAGGGGGAGGGTTTTAACAAGAAAGAGTACAATATTGTGTGGGTCTGTCAGCTCAGCTCTGTAGGCAGGTCTGTAATGTGGAACACCGAGCCACAGAGCGAGAGTGTGTCATGGAGAGACGGGTGGTTCGGCTGACACTGTGCAGTGTAGTGAGGAGAGGGCATGCATGCCTCAGCCTCGGGAGCGCTGCGAGTCTACTGACTGGAGGAGTGTAACCATTTGTGGCTGGTGTCAAAACCTTGGTAGCCTCTGCCTGTCACAACAAAGGCCCATCCCACCATCCTCATCAGTACTGTATGTCAAAACCACCACAGCCCTGGTAGGCACTCCTCTCAATGTTGTTGTCTGGCCCACCTGCTTCTCCTCGACATACTGTCGACGCCATGTTTGAGTGGCTGGTGTGATGCATTCCGCCTCCTTTCCTGCCAGAGTGAATTCGATTGAATCTGAAAAGCTTTCATCATGCCTTCATTCATTTCTATGGTGGGGAATTGGGAATCAGATCCTCATGTGTTCTCTTCACATCAGCCTGCTCCAGGGTATACTACCTGTTATCGCTAACAAGCACCATCTCTCGTCTCTCAGATTGTCGATAGCTGTGTTTGCTCCTAGCACTTGGTTTAAGTATTTGCTAAGAGAATCTGTATTTTGAACCAAAGCAGTTTTATATCTTCCGGAATCACTTTATATAGTGGGAGCATTGGACAGTTCATCAAGTCAGTGACGAATGTATATGGGCCATATTTGTGTGTTCTATTTCAGGGTTTCTCAAATTCGGTCCCGTTTTGGTTTTTGCCTTAGGACCACACAGCTGATTCAAATAAGCAACTCCTCATCAAGCTTTGATGATTTGAAATCAGATGTGTAGTGCTAGGACAAAAACCAAAATGTGCACCCAAGGGGGGCCCAGGACCGAGTTTGGGAAACCCTGCTCTATTTGATGTGATTGTTATTCACCGCTGGGAATACCAGTCTAATTGTACTAGTGATGCTGGTTCTGTTTATACAGATTTGGTGTTCCTTTGCTTTGTCCTCAGTGTAATGGTTTCCACTGGCTGCAGACAGCCCCATCTGCTCTCTCTGATCTGCCCTGCTTTAATTTGGCTGCTTTTCCAAACACCGCAGTCACAAAACTTTAACTGTGTTGAATATGTTGAATATTGATGGGATAAGATTGATTAAACTCGGGCCTCCCGAGCGGCGCAGCAGTCTAAGGTACTGCATCGCAGTGCTAGAGGCATCACTACAGGTCCGGGTTCGATCCCGGGCTGTGTCGCAGCTGGCTGTGACCAGGAGACCCATGTGGCGGTGCACAATTGGCCCCACATCGTCCGGGTTAGGGGAGGGTTTGGGATGTCCACATCCCATCATGCTCCAGCGACTCCCTGTGGGCTGGGCTGTCCGTATGCATGCTGACCTCGGTCACCAGCTGTACTGTGTTTCCTCCGACACATTGGTGTGGCTGGCTTCCGGGTTAAGGGAGCAGTATGTCAAGAAGCAGTGCAGCTTGGCGGGATTGTGTTTCGGAGGACGCATGGCTCTCGACCTTCTCCATACGGAGTTGCAGCGATGGGACAAGACTGTAACTACCAATTGGGGAGAAAAAAATATATAAGATTGATTGAACTCGTTTTTTCAGACCGTATCTTTTGGGAATCAGGCACTTGAAAGAGAAAAGCCTTGACTAGACTTGGTTGACCTTAGCAAATGTGACTTAGCATGAAGGGAAAGGAATAAGGGTGCTGTTCAGAGGTATTGCAATAATCTTATGGCAAATGTCTCCAGGAGAAGAGTTGGTCAAAACCAACACACAGAATGAGGTGCAATCACACCAAAGAGCCTGATATTCGAGAGGAAACAACTTAAGTATTTGCTTTGAGAGTGCGAGCACACAATGAGTTTTAAACCTGAAGGGAACTGGCAGCAACACGTAGCCTAACTCTGTCAGCAACAAGACCCTCCTCATCTATGGGAATAATTCACTTTCTCTTGTCAACATTCACACCAACATTTAATTATCTCTGCTCTCATTAAAAAACTCACAGGAAGTCACATTTCTCCACGGCAATGAGGATTTATATATCTGACCAGCCTACTTTTCCCTGGCAGAAATCCACATCATTCAGAGCTCCCTGGATTCCACTCCATTTAAGTGAATATTTCCACAAGATTCAGGGGGGACTGAGACTCTGACACCATAAAAGACCACATATAGACCACAATAGCTAGATATATATATATATTTTTTTCCTCTCTCTCTCTCTCTAAGTGGGATTACAAGACAAATCAGGCAATAAAAACACATTGAGGAGATTGAAGATGGTTCACTCGTTATAAGACCATTGAGTGACCTATTTAATGTATTTCTGACACCCTGTCACTGACATTGCTCTACTCAATGAAATGTACAAATATTCCACACCCAAACTCAGTGCAATCTTGATATTTGGACTGGGAACATATTACATAAGTATCTCTGTTGTCATCACAATATGTATTTTGACATCGGACTAAAACTGTGAATGCGAAGTGTGTGACAAGAAAATGTGGACCACTAGTGAGTTTGATCCCTTGTGAAATAAACGCTTCTGGAAAAGTTGCTGTTGTGTTGAGGATCAGGTAAGGTAAGGCAATGTGATTTTTGTTTTGTTGGAACAAATGTTGTATTTCTGAATTTAGTATTTGAGAATAACTGAATAATATTTCCACTACTGTAAAACCTTGTAGGACATATTTCCGTGCTCACGTGGATGTAGTGGGGGGCAAAAGTGGCCCCACAGTTGTTACAAGACTTGATAAATAGTGATATTTCAGGTAGGACCTGCAACTTCTGATTACTCTAGAGTACTTTGTCACATCGAAACACCTTCTGTGGGCACCTTTAGCATATTGCCGCTTCAATAGAATGTACAATTGAAACAGTGCATAGGATATCTTTTGAAAAAATGGTTGTTTATGCAAGCCATATCTCCAAAATGTTTGTTTTTTCCCTTATTTTTTTAATGAAACCAGCTATTTTGTATAGAGCTTATGTTGTTTACATATATAATGGTTATATGGTTGTATATAAATAAAGCTAATCTGTCTAATCTGTACTTTTGTCTGACTACATTTAGGCTTACATACATGTACACGTTTGAGTTTACTTTATAATATTATAGAGTGGGGTAACACACATGTTAGTCTCTTATTCATAATTCTTAATGCAAATTACATTGTCATTCACTTCAATGGAACCCATTTTATTCATATATTACTTTAATAACAAATAACAAAACATTGTTCAAGGAGAGAATTATGGGTGATTGATGTTTGAATAATGTATTTTTGACTCTGCATCTTAATTTACAGAGATAAATCAAATCAAATCAAATGTATTTATATAGCCCTTCGTACATCAGCTGATATCTCAAAGTGCTGTACAGAAACCCAGCCTAAAACCCCAAACAGCAAGCAATGCAGGTGTAGAAGCACGGTGGCTAGGAAAAACTCCCTAGAAAGGCCAATACCTAGGAAGAAACCTAGAGAGGAACCAGGCTATGTGGGGTGGCCAGTCCTCTTCTGGCTGTGCCGGGTGGAGATTATAACAGAACATGGCCAAGATGTTCAAATGTTCATAAATGACCAGCATGGTCGAATAATAATAAGGCAGAACAGTTGAAACTAGAGCAGCAGCACAGTCAGGTGGAAGTTGAAACTGGAGCAGCAGCATGGCCAGGTGGACTGGGGACAGCAAGGAGTCATCATGTCAGGTAGTCCTGGGGCATGGTCCTAGGGCTCAGGTCCTCTGAGAGAGAGAAAGAAAGAGAGAAGGAGAGAATTAGAGAACGCACACTTAGATTCACACAGGACACCGAATAGGACAGGAGAAGTACTCCAGATATAACAAACTGATCCCAGCCCCCCGACACATAAACTACTGCAGCATAAATACTGGAGGCTGAGACAGGAGGGGTCAGGAGACACTGTGGCCCCATCCGAGGACACCCCCGGACAGGGCCAAACAGGAAGGATATAACCCCACCCACTTTGCCAAAGCACAGCCCCCACACCACTAGAGGGATATCTTCAACCACCAACTTACCATCCTGAGACAAGGCTGAGTATAGCCCACAAAGATCTCCGCCACGGCACAACCCAAGGGGGGGGGCGCCAACCCAGACAGGATGACCACAACAGTGAATCAACCCACTCAGGTGACGCACCCCCTCCAGGGACGGCATGAGAGAGCCCCAGCAAGCCAGTGACTCAGCCCCTGTAATAGGGTTAGAGGCAGAGAATCCCAGTGGAAAGAGGGGAACCGGCCAGGCAGAGACAGCAAGGGCGGTTCGTTGCTCCAGAGCCTTTCCGTTCACCTTCCCACTCCTGGGCCAGACTACACTCAATCATATGACCCACTGAAGAGATGAGTCTTCAGTAAAGACTTAAAGGTTGAGACCGAGTTTGCGTCTCTGACATGGGTAGGCAGACCGTTCCATAAAAATTGAGCTCTATAGGAGAAAGCCCTGCCTCCAGCTGTTTGCTTAGAAATTCTAGGGACAATTAGGAGGCCTGCGTCTTGTGACCGTAGCGTACGTGTAGGTATGTACGGCAGGACCAAATCAGAGAGATAGGTAGGAGCAAGCCCATGTAATGCTTTGTAGGTTAGCAGTAAAACCTTGAAATCAGCCCTTGCTTTGACAGGAAGCCAGTGTAGAGAGGCTAGCACTGGAGTAATATGATCAAATTTTTTGGTTCTAGTCAGGATTCTAGCAGCCGTATTTAGCACTAACTGAAGTTTATTTAGTGCTTTATCCGGGTAGCCGGAAAATAGAGCATTGCAGTAGTCTAACCTAGAAGTGACAAAAGCATGGATGAATTTTTCTGCATCATTTTTGGACAGAAAGTTTCAGATTTTTGCAATGTTACGTAGATGGAAAAAAGCTGTCCTCGAAATGGTCTTGATATGTTCTTCAAAAGAGAGATCAGGGTCCAGAGTAACGCCGAGGTCCTTCACAGTTTTATTTGAGACGACTGTACAACCATTAAGATTAATTGTCAGATTCAACAGAAGATCTCTTTGTTTCTTGGGACCTAGAACAAGCATCTCTGTTTTGTCCGAGTTTAATAGTAGAAAGTTTGCAGCCATCCACTTCCTTATGTCTGAAACACATGCTTCTAGCGAGGGCAATTTTGGGGCTTCACCATGTTTCATTGAAATGTACAGCTGTGTGTCATCCGCATAGCATAGATCCGCATAGATACTTCTGGATTTTGTCAATGAAGCCCTTTATCTACTTCCCTTGTGTGAAGTTTAAAGGAAATTGATAACTAGCGTTAGCACAATGACTGGACTTCTATGAAAGGAGCTCTACGGTAACAGCTGTTAGCATTGGCTTGTGAAACTACCTCCTAACTTCAAACTGGACGCAGAGACATAAAAATGGTATCCACAAGTTCAGCTGACTTGGGGGAAATACAGCCGCTTTGCCAGATTTCAAAAAGGCTTTACGGCGAAAGCACACCAGGCGATTATCTGAGGACAGCGCCCCACCCAAGCATGAAACATTTTCCAACCAAGCAGAGGCATCACGAAAGTCAGAAATAACTATAAAATAAATCACTTACCTTTGAAGATCTCCCTCTGTTTGCAATCCAAAGGGTCCCAGCTACATCACAAATGGTCATTTTGTTCGATAAAGTCCTTCTTTATATCCCCCAAAAAGTCAGTTTAGTTGGAGCGCTTGACTCAGCAATCCACCGGTTTCCCTGGTTCAAAATACATACAAATGAATCCCAAAAGTTACCAATAAACTTTGTCTTTTTCAAGTCAAACAACGTTTCTAATCAATCCTTGGGTACCCTAATATGTAAATAAACGATAAAATTTAAGACAGAGAATAGTATGTTCATTACCGGAGATAAATAACAAAGTGCGCACCCTCACCGACGCGCGCCACAACACTACAGCCAAAATGGGAGCCACTTAGAAAAACTACAAATTCTAGCTCATTTTTCTAAAAACAAACCTGAAACTCTTTCTAAAGACTGTTGACACCCTGGGAATTGATTTCCCCATAGACAGGCATTTTAAATGGTGTCACCGCCACTAAAGAAATTCAGGGTGGATTCTCCTCGGGTTTTCGCCTGCTATATCAGTTCTGTTATACTCACAGACATTATTTTAACAGTTTTGGAAATCTTAGTGTTCTCTATCCAATACTACCAAATATATGCATATCCTAGCTTCTGGGCCTGAGTACCAGGCAGTTTACTTTGGACACCTCATTCATCCAAACTTCCGAATAATGCCCCCTATCCCTAAGAAGATAACATATGGGACGATTTCCCCTGCTCAGGTGTTGCATGTATCAGCCAATGGTTGTGTGCCTCATCATTGACTGTGCAGTTGGGTGCCAGATTGCTATAACATGTGGGATGCGTTCCCCTGCTCAGACGTTGCACACATCAACCAATGGTTGCGTGCCATGTCATCGACTTTGTCATTGACTAACAGATTTGAATAACATATGATGTGTTTAGCTAATACGTAAAATACCTATCCAGGCGTTGTATGATCTGGCAGGCATTAGCAATGCCTGGGCAGAGGAACATGCCATGATGTGGTTGGCTGATATGTAAAATACCTATCCAGGCCTTGTATGATCTGGCATGTGTCAGCAAGGCCTGGGCAGACAAACGCGCCCAACACCACTTCCAGCAACATCTAGTCGAGTGCTCTCCAACCCTGTTCCTGAAGATCTACCCTCCTGTACGTTTTTGATCCAACCATAGTTGTAACTAACCTCATTAACCTCAACCACATTTGTTACTGCCCTTTAATTATTTGTCACTTTTATTTGTTACATTTTTGGGGGGTATTTTTCTTAAAACTGCATTGTTGGTTAAGGGCTTGTAAGTAAGCATTTCCCTGTAAGATCTACACCTGTTTTCGGTGCATGTGACAAATAACATTTGATTTGATTTTTAGATTAGGGTTGAAGCGAAAACCTACAGGAACAGGGTTGTAGAGCCCTGATCCAGTCACTTTCACAGCATATTGCAGGAGGATATGAGGACTCACTCAGGTCATTACCTGTTGATGATAAAATATGGGCAATGGTTCCAAGAATTCTGGGTATTATATTCTCTATAGTCAATGACAGAGCCAGTGAGTATAATCATGCTGTAGTAGCTTTCTACCTAAATAAGATGTATTCATTACTTGATTGAATTATGACTACACTACATCTATCTTATTCCTACCCAAAAAGGGAACACCTGGAATGTCTTGTAGTTGGAGAAGGCAAGCTTGCAGGTCTACTACCGTATCTGAGCCCTCTCTTTAGCTAACCGCTCCGGTTCGTGATTTAACCTTGCCATATGAACATCAGCTCAGACAGGTAGGCAGCGAAGTCGAAAGGCGCTCAGGGATGCACCTCTTGTAGACTGGTCCCACGGGGATGGCGGTGAGAAGTGAGGATGGAGGATATGGAGCGGCGCTGGTTGGAGAAGCAACAGCTGTGCTGGAATCCGATCAATATGTCCAATAGTTGTGATGAAATGGATCGGGAAGATGAGGATCAAGGACCTGAATGGTCTGTAGTGTAAAGTAATAGGAAAATGAGAGAAAGAGGTAAGTAAAGTAAAACTCACAAACTCATTTGTATTTGTATTTATTAGGGATCCCCATTAGCTGCTGTCAACGCAGCAGCTAATCTTCCTGGGGTGCAAACAAACTTACATTACAAATGAAACAAATGAAACAAAAGATAAAACAGTACATCAAGGCACTACAGACACCCTGGTTCGAATCCGTGTGTGTGTCTCTTCACAGTCCTCGCTGCTCCTTAAGATGTTTCTTTTTTAAAATCTGATTCTACTGCTTGCACCAGTTACCTGATGTTGAATAGAGTTCCATGTAGTCATGACTCTATGTAGTACTGTGCGCCTCCCATAGTCTGTTCTGGACTTGGGGATTGTGAAAAGACCCTCTCTGCTTCTCTCTGCTACTGCACGGCAAGCGGTACCGGAGCGCCAAGTCTAGGTCCAAGAGGCTTCTAAACAGCTCCTAACCCCAAGCCATAAGACTCCTGGACATCTAATCAAATGGCAACCCGGACTATATTCATTGCCTCCCCAACCACCCTCTTCTACACTGCTGCTACTCTATGTTATTATCTATGCATAGTCACTTTAATAACTCCACCTACCTGTACATATTACCGGTGCCCCCGCAGATTGACTCTCTACCGGTACCCCTTGTATATATCCTCGCTATTGTTATTTTACTGCTGCTCTTTAATTATTTGTTATTTTTATTTCAAACTTTTTTTTGTGTATTCTTCTTAAAACTGCATTGTTGGTTAAGGGCTTGTAAGTAAGTATTTCACTGTAAGGTCTGTTGTATCCGGCGCATGTGACAAATACAATTTGATTTGATTTCAATAGTTATTATTCAGCTCCTCCCGACGGTGTCCAAGGTGTTTAGATTTCCTCACCCACACCTCTAATACACGCCAATTGTAACTTTTTTTCAGGTAGTGATACCTACTTCCCGGAGAGTAGTTAAGGTACAGGTGCCTAATAATTTGGTCACGGGACCTGATACCTTCTATCAATAAAAACCATACTGAAGCATCTGCCAATTTACTACTGGAGAATACGGGAGACCTAATGTCTTATACCAGTGTCACGCTTCAAATATCACTGTTGTTGACAACACACGTTATGAGAATTACTCACAGTTCTCTTCCTATTTCCACATAATTTGTCACGGTCCCCTGTCCCAATAGGGCATAAACCTTCTATTGCCCATCCACATTCCCACTCACTGACAATGTTTCATCTTTAAACACAGATATCCTCGGATATCTCCTATTCTACACCGTATGCACGTCCTTCCTTTGTCCTTCTACATGGGCTACTTCTCTTCAAGTTACCGTGCTAGTACACAAGCATGACAATTTAGGGGGGAGGGGCTTTCACCCCTCCCCCCTACGGTTCTAGCAGAGATCCAACCCCACTCGGGATTTACCTCCTAGGACTTACCCTCCGCAGGGATCACCCTGCTCGGGCTTATCTTCTGGGACTTACCCTGTACCATAAATCTACGACTGGTTGTAACACAATGGGACTTCTGAATAAGCTCAGGCTTTCTAGGTCTGTATCCTATCATTTGTATTCAGCCTACAACAGAATGAGTGGTAACAGGTGTCGGAACTGTGCCTACCTTGTTTTTGGAGCCGGCCCTTGCTCCACTGATTCGGACTCTAAATCGTGGTGAATCCTGCCATCAACGCCAACTGTTTGTTCAGAACCTAACAGAGTAAAACTCAAACGGATGACTAGAAAAAGCTCAAACCAAGCTTATTCACCCCAGTGGTTGCCTCAGCTGCAAGCACATTTAGCACATGATCAAACAAGGATTTATATGTCAAGATGAGACTAGGGTTTTAACTTATCAGAACTGCTATTTGTTCCCCACTAGTGCCTAAATGTTGCGCTGTTGTCTTCGCAGTCAAGCAGTCTGCTAGCAGTTCCTCTTCATCATTGCTACCTACCAACACACAAACAGAGTGAGTTAGCTATATCGACAACTCTATTTTTAGTAATGGAATGTTTTCCAGACAAGGGTGGAATAGATGGCTACCAGATTGAGCTACACTTATTTGCTAACCTTAGTTAACTTTAGTCAAAGAACGAACAAACAAACATGTTCACTCTGCTGAAGTTACCAGTGTAGCAGTGACTACCATGGTACTGATTGACAGTGTCTATCCAAAAGTTAGCTATATGATTTAGCTGATGGCTTTCAGAGTTCAATACAGGCCTGTAATGTTAGCTAGCTAATTTACCTAGTCCAGCTAGGCTAGCATGCTAGCTAACGTTAGTTAACCTCTAATTGAGAATCTTCTGTTTTGTGGTGAAGGGAAAAAACGATGGTATCGCATCACTTCTTAGCTGTCATCGAAATGGATTATTTCCGATAATCTTTGGTCACTGTATGCATCATTCTTGATAGCTGCAAGCCTCTGGCAGCATCGGGGTAAATCTCTGCTAGGTAAAACAGCGGAAGATCGCTCATTTTTTTTAGCTTGTTTGTAATTAGCACAGCCAGACACCCAACACCACACGGGTATGATGACACACATTGCCTAGAGAAGTTCTGAGATTAATGTCTGTTGGTCATTCAAAGTAAACAATTATGCAAGTTCGTAGGCCCGCCCCATCTACCTAGCAGGGTGGTATCTGCATTTGTTGGACTTTGTGGTTCACTATGAACAGACGAATACACTGGAAGTCAAAACTTCCCGATTCTACCAGTGAAATTAAAATGCACCCGTTCTAACTTGTGGTTTGGACGTAACGTTGCTAATATAGTGACTTCATGTTGTGGCAGAACCAGGGTGAAATTTCCCTTTAAAGTTAACTTTCAAAATGGTTCTACTTCATATTTATAATCTCCAGCACCACCTCAACATCAACATATGTGAAAATGGCACGTTTCTATGTTTTATAGTTAAAAACATACAGGAAGATACAGTGGGGCAAAAAAGTATTTAGTCAGTCACCAATTGTGCAAGTTCTCCCACTTAAAAAGATGAGAGAGGCCTGTAATTTTCATCATAGGTACACTTCAACTATGACAGACAAAATGAGGGGGAAAAAATAAGCCTACCATCAGTAACACACTACGCCGCCAGGGACTCAAATCCTGCAGTGCCAGACGTGTCCCCCTGCTTAAGCCAGTACATGTCCAGGCCCATCTGAAGTTCGCTAGAGAGCATTTGGATGATCCAGAAGAAGATTGGGAGAATGTCATATGGTCAGATAAAACCAAAATAGATATTTTTGGTAAAAAGTCAACTCGTCGTGTTTGGAGGACAAAGAATGCTGAGTTGCATCCAAATAACACCATATGACACCAAATATAACACCAAATAACACCTCCTGTGAAGCATGGGGGTGGAAACATCATACTTTGGGGCTGTTTTTCTGCAAAGGGACCAGGACGACTGATCCGTGTAAAGGAAAGAATGAATGGGGCCATGTATCGTGAGATTTTGAGTGAAAACCTCCTTCCATCAGCAAGGGTATTGAAGATGAAACGTGGCTGGGTCTTTCAGCATGACGATGATCCCAAACACACCGCCCGGGCAACGAAGGAGTGGCTTCGTAAGAAGCATTTCAAGGTCCTGGAGTGGCCTAGCCAGTCTCCAGATCTCAACCCCATAGAAAATCTTTGGAGGGAGTTGAAAGTCCGTGTTGCCCAGCAACAGCCCCAAAACATCACTGCTCTAGAGGAGATATGCGTGGAGGAATGGGCCAAAATACCAGCAACAGTGTGTGAAATCCTTGTGAAGACTTACAGAAAACGTTTGACCTCTGTCATTGCCAACAAAGGGTATATAACAAAGTATTGAGATAAACTTTTGTTATTGACCAAATACTTATTTTCCAGCAAATAAATTCATTAAAAATCCTACAATGTGATTTTATGGATTTTTTTTCTTCTCATGTTGTCTGTCATAGTTGAAGTATACCTATGATGAAAATTACAGGCCTCTCTCATCTTTTTAAGTGGGAGAACTTGCACAATTGGTGGCTGACTAAATACTTTTTTTGCCCCACTGTAAGTGTTTCCAATGACATCGTAGACAATCAGTAGGCAATGCCCACTCCCAATTGGTCAAAATCACACACTGCAGCCCGCATGAGTGGTGCAGAGGTCTAAAGCACTGCATCGCAACGCTGTGGCTCCACTACAGCCTGGGGTTTGAACCCAGACTGTATCACAGCCGGCCGTGGCCGGGAGCCCCATAGGGCAATGCACAATTAGCCCACCGCTGTCCAGGTTAGGGGAGGGTTTGGCTGGGGGGCTTTTCTTGGCTCATCGTGCTCTAGCAACTCCTTGTGGTGGGCCGGGCGCCTGCAAGTTGACTTTTGTCTTCAGTTGAACGGTGTTTCCATCAGGGTTAAGCGAGCATTGTATTAAGAAGCAGCACAGCTTGGCCGGTCATGTTTCAGAGGATGTCTCGACCTTTGCCTCTCCTGAGCCAATTGCGGAGTTGCAGCAATGAGACAAGATCGTAACCAGCAATTGGATATCATGAAATTTGGGAGAAAAAAATGGGTAAAATTACAACAACAACAAAAAGCACAATGTCATTGGAAACACATGTCTTCCTCTATCTTTTTTACTACAAAACATAAACACACCATTTTTACATATGTTGATGTTGTGGTGCTGGAGATGATGAAGTTGAAAAAAATATGTAGTTTCCCTTTAAAGAAAATGTTCAGAGAATGGGGCTAGAGAGGCCCAGATATAATCATTAGTGCTTCTAATAGTTGTGCCATGGTTTCGAAGCCTGTTCAGAAACCTTGCTTCCAGAAATGTGTTGTGTCAAAGGACACTTTGATAGTAAGTAAACTTTACTTCATAGCTTTCATTGGAAAGGTTACCACCACAACTCAGAATGTGGAAAGCAGAAATACCAGGTTGAACATAGTAACAGTTACAGTTTTAGGGGTAACAAATTACTGTCTACATGTTTTTTTTAAAGCTGAATAATCCTAAGGATGGATTGTCTCATCATGATAGAGGGAAAGTTTGAAGAGGTTGGATGGAGTTGGGGGGGGGGTTGTTAGAAGTTAGTAGGGATGTACTTGTTTATTAATTTTAATAGTACAGAATTAGGCAAACCATGATTGATCGCACACTCCAGCACAATAGGTGGCAGAACCACATTAATGGTTTGTTTGTGGCCTGCCATTATACCATAGAAGAAGAGGCAGAACGCACAGCCCACTCTGACACACTGGAGGCAATTACGAACGCACACATAAATTACATATCGAGGTTCTATATGTAATTTGTTATGGGTGCGTTCGTAATTGCCTCCAGTGTGTCAGAGTGGGCTGCGTGTCTTTTGTAAATTCAGAACGTTTTGCTCTTAGAGCATTCAGCTCTGGCTGAAGAGTAGGGTTGATCCGAGCGTTCTGATCTCACAAAAGCAGTCAAGCTAGCTAACTGGCTAAAGTTGGCCAGCTTTCTAGCTACTCCCAGACACAAATGAGAGAACCTCACTCTGGCCATTGTACTTGTTATCTACAGCGTTAGTGGCTTTAACTGTGCTGCTGGCAACAACATAATTACTTGTTTTGCCTACGTTTACTGACACCTGTCAGATTCATCGGTTTTTGGCGCGTTCGTAAATTCATCGGTTATTCTGCGATCTTGCACACTCAGACGAGAGTGCTCTGAAATCGGAGTAGATAGCCATAGTGAATTTTCGAACGCACCCTCTAATCAGGCACAATTGAGCCAGCCAACCTGTATCGTCATTTCGGTGTACTTCTTCCGAGTGACCAACGAGGAGAAGTCCGTGATTCAACCTTTTTCGTGTATGTTATTTTTGTTTAGTTAGCCAAGTAAAATGTACTACAAGTTAAATGCAGTTACACAAAGACTTATCCAATCGGCACCGAGTGCTTACAACCCTCAGGTGAGAACTGAAAGCATGTCTAGCAGGCAGCCAAAGATGTAGAAGTGCCGGAGTGACCGTCACGTTGTTGACCACCTGACTTCAGCATGTTAGCCAATTTCCACGGTTTCAATTTGGCAACGCAAACACATGTAGCTATGTATGGATTTACACAACATGGCAACAACAAACAATTATATTGTTTTATAACAATTAACCGGGTAGCTTGTTGTGGTTGGTTAAGGCGACTCGACTGATAAAGATAATTAACTAGGCTCTTTGCTAACACAGCTTTATCTTGCAAGCTGTTGCGGTTAACGTTAACACTGTAACGTTAGTTTAGTACCAGCGTTTTTGTTGCAGAGACGTTCTCGATTATCAGCGGTAGATGAACTACTAAACATAACTATAGTCTATAAAGGTAACGTTAGCCCCACCCACACGTCCTGATACATGTTGACGTTTATCAGTCAGTGGGTTTACGTTCACTTATTAACGTTATACACAAGCTTGGCATTGGAATAAAGTACTTCAGTAATAAATACTTTAAAAGTACCAAAGTCCTTTTGGGGGGTATCTGTACTTACCTATTATTTTTTGACAACTTTTAATTTTTCTTCACTACGTTGCTAAAGAAAATTATGTACTTTTTACTACACATTATCCCAGACACCTAAAGTACCAGTTACATTTTGAATGCTTAGCAGGGACAGGAACATGGTCTAATTCACACACTTATCAAGAGGGCATCCCTGGTCATCCCTACTGCCTCTGATTTGGCTTACTCACTAAACACATGTTTAGTTTGTAAATTATCTCTGAGTTGTAGCTTGCCCCTGGCTATCGTAAATTAAAAACGAGAAAATGTGTCCATCTGCTTTGCTTTCATTTAATGAATTTAATTATTTATACTTTTACTTTTGATACTTTAAGTACGTTGTAGAATTTACATTTATGTTTTATACTTAAGTATATTTAAAACCAAATACTTGTAGACTTTTACTCAAGTAGTATTTTACTGGGTGACTTTCATTTTACTGGGGTCATTTTCTATTAAGGTATCTTTACTTTTACTCAGGTATGACAGACTTCTTCCACCACTGCAACTGGGTTTTGTGGACTATGTCTGAGTAACTATTGTTTGAATGCATATTACATGGTGTGATAGTAGCTATATTGTCTACGTGTTTGGGTCATGTGGTATTCAATCTAAAGTTGTGTTGCCTCTCCAGGGATTGAGGATAACAGTGCCCACCCACGGAGTCTCCCCCAATGATCTTTGCCACACCCACCAAATATGTGTCAGAGGCAGGGAACATGGTGGAGTACCTGGGACACAACAAAGTCCCTGACCTACAGAAACTCTTCTAGGTACAGACAAACTTCTCTAACCTTTGTTTGACCTAGACCCTGTTTTATATGTTATCGGCTTCCTAGGGTCATTGGGGTTTTATTGAAAAATTGTTAAGCTTGTGTGGCAGTTTTCCCTACTTGACCTTGGTTTGTTTGGTTCGAAGATGCAACGATAATACACTCCTGTGGTAATTTACTTTGTTAACCATGAAATTTCACTGCCAAAATGTACTTGCACTGATAAAGTTAAAATCCTACTGCTAGAAAGTTATACACTCCTTCTCTGTCCCTGCAGAGAAGTTGTGAGCAGTGATAATGTTTGGACTTAAATAAACAATGATATGTCTCAGGATTTCGAGTTGGGAATTCCTTTCAAATATCTCATTCTCTTTGTACTGTCTACATTGCAGAAGTCTGATGGTATCCCGGTGCACCTGAAGGGAGGCCTGATGGACAAGATGCTGTACAGGACTACCATGGCCCTGACCATTGGTGGGACCCTCTACTGCCTGATGGCTCTCTACATCGCTGCCCAGCCTCGGAAGTGATCAGCTTCCTCCTCTTCAAGGGTCCAGCAGGATTTTATATGATTCAGATTAGGAGCAATAATGTGGATAATGATTATGCTCACTGTCAGTCAAGGAAAGGGATTGCTTTACCCCTCCAAGGTATATATTATTGTGGACTTCAGGAAACAGCAGAGGGAACACCCCCCTATCCACATCGATGGAACAGTAGTGGAGAGGGTAGCAAGTTTTAAGTTCCTCGGCATACACATCACAGACAAACTGAATTGGTCCACTCACACAGACAGCATCGTGAAGAAGGCGCAGCAGCGCCTCTTCAACCTCAGGAGGCTGAAGAAATTTGGCTTGTCACCAAAAGCACTCACAAACTTCTACAGATGCACAATCGAGAGCATCCTGGCGGGCTGTATCACCGCCTGGTATGGCAACTGCACCGCCCTCAACCGTAAGGCTCTCCAGAGGGTAGTGAGGTCTGCACAACGCATCACCGGGGGCAAACTACCTGCCCTCCAGGACACCTACACCACCCAATGCTACAGGAAGGCCATAAAGGACATCAAGGACATCAACCACCCGAGCCACTGCCTGTTTACCCCGCTGTCATCCAGAAGGCGAGGTCAGTACAGGTGCATCAAAGCTGGGACCGAGAGACTGAAAAACAGCTTCTATCTCAAGGCCATCAGACTGTTAAACAGCCACCACTAACATTGAGTGGCTGCTGCCAACACACTGTCAATGACACTGACTCAACTCCAGCCACTTTAATAATGGGAATTGATGGGAAATGATGTAAATATATCAATAGCCACTTTAAACAATGCTACCTTATATAATGTTACTTACCCTACATTATTCATCTCATATGCATACGTATGTACTGTACTCTATATCATCGACTGCATCCTTATGTAATACATGTATCACTAGCCACTTTAACTATGCCACTTTGTTTACATACACATCTCATATGTTATACTGTACTTGATATCATCTACTGTATCTTGCCTATGCTGCTCTGTACCATCACTCATTCATATATCCTTATGTACATATTCTTTATCCCCTTACACTGTGTATAAGACAGTAGTTTTTTGGAATTGTTAGTTAGATTACTTGTTCGTTATTACTGCATTGTCGGAACTAGAAGCACAAGCATTTCGCTACGCTCGCATTAACATCTGCTAACCATGTGTATGTGACAAATAAAATTTGATTTGATATTCCCCCTCCATGTCTTATTTATTGCCTAGTTTCATGTTAGGGTTCCATTCTGCAAGATTTCATCAGACACAAATAATCTCTCATTTGTAAAATGGAGGAGAAATCTAGTATATCACTACTGCTGGCCCATTTAACTGGCTCTGTGTATGTGTGCTTGTGCAAGTTGTACATGTGTATCTCTACTGACATTTCTGTACGTTTCCTATACAACCAGTATCATTTCAGTGGTTCAATAACTACAACTGCTGATCAACAATCTAAAACTAACATCAGTCTGACCATGTTTTCTGTCAGCACACATGTATGTGTTTGGAAAGGATTTGGGGGTCTCATCATGTATGAATTTAGGTTATCTTTTGTTTGGATGAGAGTGGACAGGGCTAGCACCTTTCAAAGCTCAAAATTAGGTGGTACTTCAGGTTGTGTGATCATTAGTGTGTCTGTAATATACTCTGAACACCCCAAGTCCCTATATTGTGTTAACAGAGGTTATGAGTTGTCATTTAGGCTGTGTCCTAACTGACAATGTTCTGTAAAAAGAGAGTGCATGCATAGTGGATTGCAAAGAGTATCCGACAAGTCATAATTTTGTCTTGGGGATAATAAAGAACATTTTGTTTGTAAAACGTGATTAAAAATATATATATATATTTAGTTTTTTTATCTGGTAACTCAATGAAGGGCTATCTAAATATTCTAGGAATAGCTGACCTTGAAATGGGATATTCCTCATAGCAGGATCTATGACTTTGAATGCTACTTGGACATCCTTGTTCAACTGGTAATTTATTTACCATGTCATAGATTTCTATTCTCCAAGTCACTTCAGCCCAATTAGAAATGTATATGTGAGTCTTTTTATACTCAAAATGTAATATTTTACAAGACCTTGACTAATGGGCGGTATCAAGGTAGAGCAGAGATCTTGTTGATCGATCTTTGCTTTATTCTTGATTTTTACAATCGGTACAATAGCCAGCTAGACCTTTCCATCATACTCTTCTATATCTATGTCGAAGACATTCAGTCATTAAGTGGGAATTGACACGAGTATGCATATGAGGTTTTATGTAATGTTAATTGACATATACAGCCACCTGGCTCACAGAAAATGATGGCAAAATGTTATCTAGCCACTTTATTCAGCTAGGATATTATAGTTTGTGTTCATTGAAAAGAAGGCTTTGGGTGGAAAATCTATTAGAATTATGTCTCTGTAGGTAATAAAGGACTAGAACTGACATGAGCAGTCAAAACTGATGTCTGAAATAGGCTGTTACCATTTTAGGAGTAGCTATGTGCCTCATAAACTGGATGGTTTGAGCTCTGAATGCTGATTGGGTGTGACATACCACTGGTATGACAAAACATGTATTTTTACTGCTCTAATTATGTTGGTAAGCAGTTTATAATAGCAATAAGGCACTTCGGGATTTGTGCTATATGGCCAATATACCACGGCTAAGGGCTGTGCCCAGTCACTCCCTGATGCGTTGTGCATAAGAACAGCCCTCAGCCCGTGTTATATTGGCCAGTTACCTTTGTGCGTTACTGCTTAATTATACAACCAATCATAATCAATCTGATCACTTCAGTCACCGAAAGCATCAACACACACACAGACAAGCTTTCTCTATATTGTGTCATCCAGCACATTGGAGTTTGACTATTAAAATCAGAACTACCATTTTGACGTACATAAAAAGCCATAGCTACATGTGCTTACACTGTAAACTATAGAAGAGTTAAGTGTGTGAAATAGTGTTTTGCTCTCTCTCCAAGACAGCCATTTCTCACCCCAACTCTCAGTAACACACCAGTGACAGAGTGAACACAGACATTTCTCACCCCAACTCTCAGTAACACACCAGTGACAGAGTGAACACAGACATTTCTCACCCCAACTCTCAGTAACACACCAGTGACAGAGTGAACACAGCCATTTCTCACCCCAACTCTCAGTAACACACCAGTGACAGAGTGAACACAGACATTTCTCACCCCAACTCTCAGTAACACACCAGTGACAGAGTGAACACAGACATTTCTCACCCCAACTCTCAGTAACACACCAGTGACAGAGTGAACACAGACATTTCTCACCCCAACTCTCAGTAACACACCAGTGACAGAGTGAACACAGACATTTCTCACCCCAACTCTCAGTAACACACCAGTGACAGAGTGAACACAGACATTTCTCACCCCAACTCTCAGTAACACACCAGTGACAGAGTGAACACAGCCATTTCTCACCCCAACTCTCAGTAACACACCAGTGACAGAGTGAACACAGCCATTTCTCACCCCAACTCTCAGTAACACACCAGTGACAGAGTGAACACAGACATTTCTCACCCCAACTCTCAGTAACACACCAGTGACAGAGTGAACACAGACATTTCTCACCCCAACTCTCAGTAACACACCAGTGACAGAGTGAACACAGACATTTCTCACCCCAACTCTCAGTAACACACCAGTGACAGAGTGAACACAGACATTTCTCACCCCAACTCTCAGTAACACACCAGTGACAGAGTGAACACAGACATTTCTCACCCCAACTCTCAGTAACACACCAGTGACAGAGTGAACACAGACATTTCTCACCCCAACTCTCAGTAACACACCAGTGACAGAGTGAACACAGACATTTCTAACTGTATTGGTGGGGGAAATGGATGCTATGAATCTCTGTGGTTGGGGAATGGAAAGGTACCCCTTATCAGAGGGTTTTATAGAAGCCTGCTGGGTAATCTAACAACAATCCGTTCTGATTGTCCAACCTGTCTGGCTGTTTATCTCAGCAATAGAGAGGGACGATGGAGAGAGAACAGTGGAAGGAAGGCCCCTGTGGAAGACAAAGTGCTAGGCTACACGCTTCGTAAGCTTCATCCACCGCAAACAACAGCCTTATTCCTATAATTTATGCCTGAGCACAATTTATCTTATCGACCCATAAATGACATGTAATTTCATATTGATAAATGCTTATTAGTGTTAATCATTTATACGCAGACATACAACAGATGCTACACGTACACACTCACATACACCGTTATGTTTGTGGTTCACATGGCAACAGTTAGCCAGCAGCCTACCACCCTGCATCCCACTGCTGGCTTGCTTCTGAAGCTAAGCAGGGTTGGTCCCTGGATGGGAGACCGGGTGGTGTTGGATGGCCAGTAGGAGGCTCCTACTCCTCTGGTCTAAAATATATCCCAGGGCAGTGTTTGGGGACATTGCCCTGTGTAGGGTGCTGTCTTTTGGATGGGACGTTAAACGGGTGTCCTGACTTTGTGGTCACTAAAGATCCCATGGTACTTATTGTAAGAGTAGGGGTGTTAACCCTGGTGTCCTGGCTAAATTCCCAATCTCGCCCTCATATCATCATTGTCACGTTATCATCCCCAGTTTACAATTGGCTCATTCCTCTCCCCTGTAACTATTCCCCAGGTTGTTGCTGTAAATGAAAATGTGTTCTCAGTCAATTTCCTGGCAAAATAAGGGTAAAAATACAATCCTAGAAGTGTTCATTCACACCTTGAGATAGAAAAATGTATTTTCTCTTTCCTTGTCATTGGAAAATAATTCCACTGCTCCGATAAACACAATGTAGGAGAGAATGAAAGGCCTAGCTATCTGTTTCCTTATATCTCCTTTCTGTGAAATATTTTGTTTTGTGTGCCTATAACCACTTGCGACTGGTGACAACAAACTTACTGGGGAAACACTGGTTTAATCAATATTGTTTCCTCTTAATTTCAATAAAACTATGTTGACCCAAAGCAGGAATATACATTGAATTGACGCCTGTGTCCTGTGGGAAGTATACAATTGGTGATTTCATAAGAATGGTGTTTTGCTAGTTTATTCATCAGGGAGCGAACAAAGCATAAGAGTGTCTTCATGACTGACCAAATTGGTAGGGCTGGATGCCAATCTAAAAATAAAGGTGATACGTTATCAACTGAACTTTATTACAGACAAATGGCCCCTCAAATGAAAAATGTCTTGTCTGAGTTTGTGTTACATCCTTCTAGAGTACAAATTACTGTCTGAAGCGATCAAGTGGTCAAAATGATCCATGGGCAGATGAGAGGCACTTCACAGATCTCCCACTCCTAAGAGGTGTGGGGAGAGGCACACAGTGTACTTAACAGTTACAGTGAGTTACCATGGTTGACCAGGAGAGCACACAACAAAGACCCAACAGGCTTCGATAACACCTGTTTGAATACAACACTGCGCTTCATTTCAACCAATAAAGGACAATAAGACGACCATCCTGTAGCAGCAACTGGAAAGTCAACTGTGTGAACCTCCCAGAGGACAGGTTTATCGATGCAAATTGCGAAATCATTCTGGCTCTTCACCAAGCCGAATCACTCTACACACAGCTGCTGGGTGTGAGGTGATGACGTAGATAGGAGAGGGGTAGTTATATCACAGGGACATGATAGATCAGTGACCGACTATATACAGGTCAATGCAGCTGGAGGAGGAGAGAGAGGGGGGGTCGGCACGCCTTTTGACACCTTTGACCTTTTCGCTGTCAGGAACTCATATAAGAGAATAAGCAGACGGTGGTTTTCAAAGAAGTGACGTCTAAGGACTTGTTCCTAAAGGCTGTGTGTGTCTCTTGTCTTTTGTTTCGGCGGGAGTACAAGGTGTCTGTGTGGTGGAATCAGGAGGGGATGATGTGTGGAAGACCTAATGAGCAGCATTGACATTTCCTGACCTCATTAATTCTGCATCTGAGTTGATTTAGAGACAGACAGTGGATGTGGCAGAGAAGAGGAGGGAGTAGCAAGTCACATCAGGGGTTGATGAATAGAAAAGACCAACCGATCCTGAGGGATAGACTGGGAAGGTCGTAAGAGCGGTTAAGAACAGTAAGCAGGAAGAGTTAGCATGCTTGTCAAATCAAATCAAATCAAATGTATTTATATAGCCCTTCGTACATCAGCTGATATCTCAAAGTGCTGTACAGAAACCCAGCCTAAAACCCCAAACAGCAAGCAATGCAGGTGTAGAAGCACGGTGGCTAGGAAAAACTCCCTAGAAAGGCCAATACCTAGGAAGAAACCTAGAGAGGAACCAGGCTATGTGGGGTGGCCAGTCCTCTTCTGGCTGTGCCGGGTGGAGATTATAACAGAACATGGCCAAGATGTTCAAATGTTCATAAATGACCAGCATGGTCAAATAATAATAAGGCAGAACAGTTGAAACTGGAGCAGCAGCACAGTCAGGTGGAAGTTGAAACTGGAGCAGCAGCATGGCCAGGTGGACTGGGGACAGCAAGGAGTCATCATGTCAGGTAGTCCTGGGGCATGGTCCTAGGGCTCAGGTCAGTTGAAACTGGAACAGCAGCATGGCCAGGTGGACTGGGGACAGCAAGGAGTCATCATGTCAGGTAGTCCTGGGGCATGGTCCTAGGGCTCAGGTCAGTTGAAACTGGAGCAGCAGCATGGCCAGGTGGACTGGGGACAGCAAGGAGTCATCATGTCAGGTAGTCCTGGGGCATGGTCCTAGGGCTCAGGTCAGTTGAAACTGGAACAGCAGCATGGCCAGGTGGACTGGGGACAGCAAGGAGTCATCATGTCAGGTAGTCCTGGGGCATGGTCCTAGGGCTCAGGTCAGTTGAAACTGGAGCAGCAGCATGGCCAGGTGGACTGGGGACAGCAAGGAGTCATCATGTCAGGTAGTCCTGGGGCATGGTCCTAGGGCTCAGGTCAGTTGAAACTGGAGCAGCAGCATGGCCAGGTGGACTGGGGACAGCAAGGAGTCATCATGTCAGGTAGTCCTGGGGCATGGTCCTAGGGCTCAGGTCAGTTGAAACTGGAACAGCAGCATGTGTGTTATTTATGTAAAATTGGAAAGTTTGATTCATTTTTTTATTAACCCATCCACCACCACCCTTCTTCAGAGGACAAATGTCTTCTTTTTTTATTACAGCTTTTCTGCTGGATGTACAAGGCAAGTCAGTTAAGAACAAATTCTTATTTAGAATGACGGCCTACCTTGGCGACGCTGGGCCAATTGTGCACCGCCCTAGGGGACTCCCAATCACAGCCAAATGTTATACAACCTGGATTTGAACCAAGGACTGTAGTGGCACCTCCTGCACTGAGAATCAGTGCCTTAGATCATTGCGCCACTCGGGAGCCCAGAAATATATGTAAAGCAGTCACATAACAAGAATGCATTACCAAACATAAAATATAAAATCCCACCCCTCCACCACTCTCAGCCCATCCCACCTATCACCATAGACCATATGTTTTTCAATTGTGCTGTGATGTTTTTTACATACATTTTGAACCGTTCTAATCATATAGTATCCACAGATTGTGAGCTAAAGATGAAAACTTTCCTCTGAGTATTATTCTATTATTTATTGACCGACTATGACTTTCCAAATCGCCCAACACTGCTATTTCTAAAGTTAATTTTAAGTGAATGTTGTGATTTTTTAACCATTCCTGAATCTGTGACCAGAAACAAGCTACATACGGGCAATGCCAGAATAAATGATCTAGTGATTCTGCCTCTTCGCAGCAACATCTGCAGAGCTGAGATTGTTGTATGCCCCATTTCAATAGCATTCTGTTGGTGGCAAGAATTGTATGTAATCATTTAAATTGGAAAAACTCGAAGTGTTAAATCAAGTGTTGTTTTTTTGTATCAGTTCATATACCATGTGCCATGGAATCGGTATATTGAACATCTCTTCCCATTTATTTTGCAACCTGCATGGAGCAGCTGTCAACATGTTTTTACTCAAAAACTGGTATATTTGTCTATGTGAGAAATATCTTTCAGCCAATTTGTATCTTTAATATTTGACAGGCAAACAAATTCCCTTTTCCTCCATTTTTGTGGTAATGGTGCAATCAGTTGATATTAAGTTTGGATTGAGCAGACAATCCCGCATATTCTCGATAGCTGCATATGTAACATAACTCCTCTGTTTCTATTCATAATATCATTAATAAATATAAACATTTATTTTTATTTTATCCATAATGAATGCATTTTTATTAATTAGTATATTTCAGTTTAACCATAACATTTGTTGTAATATTTGTTCCATCTTTTCTGGAGGATAAAACTAAAATTGCACCCAGCTTTGTATGGCTTTTTTACGAAAGGGCGATACTTTAAACAAAATGTAATGTTTAATTATTTGGAAATGAGAATTTGTAATCTGTATAAAGGCAAAAAGGCCATTTTTGAACAAAGGATGAGCCTTTCATAATAATCTACTGGAGAAACATTTTGGGTTTAAGTATAATTTATGAGTGAAGCTTTTAGTTAGAGGTTTAAAACTTTAATATTTAATCATTTTAGCCCCAAACTCATTATCATTATATAAATAGGCCCGCTTAATTTTGTCTGGCTTAGCGTTCCAAATAAAATGTAATATTCTTTTCTCAAATTATTAAAAAAATGAGTTGTCTGAGTTGTCAGTGCCATTAGTAAATAAGTAAACTGTGATAGGACCAAAGAGTTCATGTGGTTTAATGTGATTTACCTCTCCATGGTTGCAGAATATTATCTATTTTTGCAAACTTTCTATTGAAATTGATTGTGGTAAGTTAATTTATATTTTTTGAGATGTGAATACCAAGTATGTCTACTTCACCATCCGCCCATTTTGTTGCTAAACTACAAGGTAGTGTAAACACTGTATTTTAACAATCCAATACGTAATATGGTACACATGTCATAATTAGGTTTTAGTCCAGAGAGGCTAGAAAAGTGATCAAGATCTTCAATGAGACTTTGCAGTGATCCAGATTGCGGACATAAGAAAAAAAACTTGAGTCATCGGCATATATTGACACGTTTGTTATTATCCTCTGGATTTCTAACTCTTTGATGTTCTTGTTGTCTAATTTTAATAGCTAGCATTTCAATGGCCATAATAAATAGACGTGGAGACTACGGACAGCCTTATTTTACTCCTCTTAAAAGCTCTATACTTACTGAGAAGTAACCATTATTTACTATTTTACATCTGGGGTTGCTGTACATAACTTTAACCCATTGTAACGAGTGCGCTGAGACTCGGGAAGCAAGTTCAGGGACTGCGCGTTTTAATAAAAAAGATAAACAATGAACACGAAACACAAACAGCGCACCGACAAGAAAAAAAAGAGTCAATAACACCTGAGGAAAGAACCAATGGGAGTGACAGATATAGGGAAGATAATCAAGGAGGTTATGGATTTAAGGTAAGTGTCATGAGGCGCAAGTGTGCGAGATGATGATGACAGGTGTGCGGGATAATCAGCAGCCTGATGACCTAGAGGCCGGAGAGGGAGTATACGTGACACCCATTGTTTAAGAGATTCACCAAAATTAAAGTAATCCAGGCATTTATATATATATATATATTCTAATCAACTTTATCATACACCTTTTCAAAATCTGATATGAAGACCTGGTATCTTTGATGTTTCATGATGTTCAATTGTTTCAAGTAATGGTTGTATATTATCTCCAATATATTGTCCATGTAAAACACCTGTATGATCAGTATGAACAATATCTGGTAAAACCTTTTAACTTCTATGTTCTATGCATTTCGCCAGGATATTCACATCACAACATTGAACTGTAAGAGGCATCCAGTTTTTTAAATGGACTGAATCTTTAAACTTACAACCTGGATCCTGTTGTAGTAGTAATGAAATCAGACCTTCTTGTTGAGTACCTGAAAGCCTACCATTTTATGAGAGTAATTAAAACATGCTAATAACAGATCCTATCTATTTCTCTGATTTGATCCGGCCATACATACAGTTGAAGTCGGAAGTTTACATACACCTACAAATACATTTAAACTCAGTTTTTCCACAAATCCTGACATTTAGTCATTGTAAACATTCCCTGTCTTTGGTCAGTTAGGATCACCACTTTATTTTAAGAATGTGAAATGTCAGAATAACAGCAGAGAGAATGATTAATTTCAGCTTTTATTTCTTTCATCACATTCCCAGTGGGTCAAAAGATTACATACACTCAATTAGTATTTGGTAGCATTGCCTTTAAATTGTTTAACTTGGGTCAAGCGCGTCGTGTAGCCTTCCACAAGCTTCCCACAAAGAACGTTGGCCCATTCCTCCTGACAGAGCTGGTGTAACTGAGTCAGGTTTGTTGGGGCCCTTGCTTGCACACAATTTCAGTTCTGCCACAAATCTTCTATGGGATTGAGGCCAGGGCTTTGTGATGGCCACTCCAATACCTTGACTTTGTTGTCCTTAAGCCATTTTGCCACAACTCTGGACGTATGCTTGGGGTCAATGTCCATTTGAAAGACCCATTTGCGACAAAGCTTTAACTTCCTGACTGATGTCTTGAGATGTTGCTTCAATATATCCAAATATTCTTCCTACCTCATGATGCCATCTATGTTGTGAAGTGCACCAGTCCCTCCTGCAGCAAAGCACCCCCACAACATAATGCTGCCACCCCCGTGTTTTATGGTTGGGATGGTGTTCTTCGGCTTGCAAGCATCCCCCTTTTTCCTCCAAACATAACAATTGTCATTATGGCCAAACAGTTCTATTTTTGTTTCATCAGACCAGAGGACATTTCTCCAAAAAGTACGATCTTTGTCCCCATGTGAAGTTGCAAACCGTAGTCTGTCTTTTTTATGGAAGTTTTGGAGCAGTGGCTTCTTCCTTGCTGAGCGGCCTTTCAGGTTATGTCGACATAGGACTCGTTTTACTGTGGATACAGATACTTTGTACCGGGTTCCACCAGCATCTTTAACAAGGTCCTTTGCTGTGGTTCTGGGATTGATTTACACTTTTCGCAACAAAGTCTCCTTCCTGAGCGGTATGACGGCTGTGTGGTCCCCATGGTGTTTATACTTGCATACTATTGTTTGTACAGATGAACGTGGTACCTTCAGGCATTTGGAAATTGCTCCCATTGATGAACCAGACTTGTGGAGGTCTACAATTTCTTTCCTGATGTCTTGGCTGATTTCTTTTGATTTTCCCATTATGTCAAGCAAAGAGGCACTGAGTTTGAAAGTAGGCCTTGAAATATATCCACAGGTACACCTCCAATTGACTCAAATTATGTCAATTAGCCTATCAGAAGCTTCTAAAGCCATTACATCATTTTCTGGAATTTTCCAAGCTGTTTAAAGGCACAGTCAACTTAGTGTATGTAAACTTCTGACCCACTGGAATTGTGATACAGTGAATCATAGGTGAAATAATCTGCCTGTAAACAATTGTTGGAAAAATTACTTGTGTCATGCACAAAGTAGATGTCCTAACTGACTTGCCAAAACTATAGTTTGTTAACAATACATTTGTGGAGTGGTTGAAAAACAAGTTTTAATGACTCCAACCTAAGTGTATGTAAACTTGACTTCAACTGTACCTAGATATATGCTACGGTCACAGACGCAGGCCACCTTATTGCCCCTAGAATTTCTAAGCAGACAGCTGGAGGCAGGGCTTTCTCCTATAGAGCTCCATTTTTACGGAAGGATCTGCCTATCCATGTGAGAGACGCAGACTCTGGCTCAATTTTTAAGTCTTTACTGAAGACTCATCTCTTCAGTAGATCCTATGATTGAGTGTAGTCTGGCCCAGGGGTGCAAAGGTGAACTTAAGGCACTGGAGTGACGAACTGCCCTTGCTGTCTCTGCCTGGTTGGCTCTCCTCTCTCCACTGGGATTCTCTGCCTCTGACCCTATTACGGGGGCTCAGTCACTGGCTTACTAGGGCTCTTCCATGCCGTCCGTAGGAGGGGTGCGTCACTTGAGTGGGTTGAGTCACAGACATGATCTTCCTGTCCAGTTTGGCACCCCCTCAGGCTCATGCTGTGGAGGATGTCTTCGTGGGCTATACTCAGTCTTGTCTCAGGGCAGTAAGTTGGTGGTCTGTTGATATCCCTCTAGTGGTGTGGGGGCTGTGCTTTGACAAAGTGGGTGGGGTTATATCCTGCCTGGTTGGCTGTTTTCGACTCTCTCTCTCTACCGCACCCGCTGTCTCGACCTCTGAATGCTCAGGTATGAAAAGCCAACTGACATTTACTCCTGAGGTACTGACCTGTTGCACCCTCCACAACCACTGTGATAATTATTTGACCCTGCTGGTTATCTATGAACGTTTGAACATCTGGAAGAACAATCTGGCCTTAAATGGCCATATACTCTTACACGGAACCCAAACCGGCTGCGCGTGTGCGCTATCGTGCGCTATCGTGCATAAATGTATTTAGTCCCTCTACACCAAATGCAATCACGACACGCAGGTTAAAATATTTTTTTTAAACCTCTGAACCAATGACATTCATTTGGGGACAGGTCGAAAAGCATTAAACATGTATGGCAATTTATCTAGTTAGCTTGCACTTGCTAGCTAATTTGTCCTATTTAGCTAGCTTGCTGTTGCTAGCTAATTTGTCCTGGGATATAAACATTGAGTTGTTATTTTACCTGAAATGCACAAGGTCCTCTAAACCAAATCTAACCAAATAATTTCTAGTCACCTCTCCTCCTTCCAGGCTTTTTCATTTTTGAACTTATATGGTGATTGGCATCTATATAGTATTACCATGACAACCGGCAAAACATTTTGTCTTTCAATCACCCACGTGGGTATAACCAATGAGGAGATGGCACTTGGGTACCTGCTTTTATAAACCAATGAAGAGATGGGAGAGGCAGGACTTGCAGCGCGATCTGCGTCAGAAATAGAAAGGAGTTCAATCGGATCCAATCGGATCCAAATTGGGTCGGGTCTGTATCGGACCCAAATCAATCCGAAATATAAAAAATGTTACTTTATTGATGTGCAAGCCAGTAGAAATGTTTTGACTTGCCTGGCAGGCAGGGAACGTTAACGTTTGACATGCATTTCTGTTGTTGGCCTATCTATGCTGAACAAAAAATATAAACGCAACATGCAACAATTTCAACGATTTTGCTGAGTTACAGTTCATATAATGAAATCAGTCAATTGAAATAAATGTATTAGGCCCTAATCTATGGATTTCAAATGACTGGGCAGGGGTAAGCCAAGGGTGGGCCTGGGAAGGCATAGGCCCACCCACTTGGGAGCCAGGCCCACCCACTTGGGAGCCAGGCCCATCCACTGGGGAGCCAGGCCCAGCCAGTTTTTCCCCACAAAAGGGCTTTATTACAGACCAAAATACTCTTCAGTTTCATCAGCTGTCCGTGTGGCTGGTCTCAGACGATCCCACAGGTGAAGAAGCCGGATGTGGATGTCCTGGGTTGGTGCGGTTACACGTGGTCTATGGTTATGAGGCCGGTTGGACGTACTGCCAAATTCTCTCATTCGATGTTAGAGGCAGCTTATGGTAGAGAAGTTCGGCAGCACTGTGTTTTCCTCAAAGCAGGCGAGGAAGGTGTTTCACTTGTCCAGGAGCAAGGCATCGGTGTCTGCGACGTGGATAGTTTTCCCTTTATAATCCATGATTGTCTGGAGTCCCTGCCACATACGTCTCATGTTTGAGCCATTGAATTGCTACTCCACTTTGTCTCTGTACTGACGTTTTGCCTGTTTTATTGCCTTACGTAGGGCAAAGCTGGACTGTTTGTACTGGTCCATGTTCCCAGTCACCTTGCCATGGTTAAATGCGGTGGTTCACGATTTCAGTTTTGCGCAAATGTTGACATCTATCCACGTTTTTTGGTTTGGATAAGTTCTGATCATCAGATTAGGAACAACATCCCCTATGCACTTCCTTATGAACTCAGTCAACGAGTCAGTGTATACGTCAATGTTATTCTCAGAGGCATCCCAGAACAGACCGTGTGATCAAAACAATCTTGAAGTAAAGATTCCGATTGGTCAGACCAGACAGTCCTTACCACGGGTACGTCCTGTTTAAGTTTCTTCCTACAGGAAGGGAGGAGCATATTGGAGGCTTGATTTTATTTGCCAGAGGGAGAACGTTGGACGCCCTTGCAGCCAACCCGGAAAGGGGAGTAGCAATGGTCAAGAATTCTTGATGAGCGAGTAGCGCAGACAATGTGTTGATAAAACTTTGATAGCGTTTTCCTCAGATTTGCTTTATTAAAGTTCTCAACTACAATAAATGCGGCCTCAGGATATATACAGTTTTCAGTGTTCACAGAGTCCAGTGTAGCTCATTTAGAACTGTCATGGTGTGGGCTTGAGGGAGAACATACACGGCTGTGACGATGACCGAAGAGAGTTCTCTCGGGAGGTAATGCGGTCGGAGAACAAAATTACTTTATTTCCTGTACGTTACCACAATCACACCATGGATAGTTTGTCATGAAACATACACCTCCTCCTTTCTTTTCCCCGGAGAGTTCTTTCTTACTGTCCTCGCAATATTTGGGGAACCCCGCTGGCTGTATGGACGGGGACAGAATTTCCGGAGAGAGCCATGATTCCGTGAAACAGAGTATGTTACAATCCCTGATGTCTTTCTGGCAGGAGATCCTCACCCTGAGCTCATCTACTTTATTGTCCAGGGACTGAGCATTAGCAAGTAATATACTCGGAAGTGGTAGATGGTATGCATGCTTCCTGAGTCGGACTAAAATCCCACTCCTTATTCCTTTTCTCTGTTGGCGGCATCTTGGAGCAGCCCCTGGGATGAGTGGAAATACCTTGGCAGGTACGAACAAAGGTTCAGGAAAGTTGTATTTCTGAATGAAATGCTGGTGAGTGACTGCCAATCTAACCCTTGTGTAGTCTTAACATTCTGTATACTCCCCTTGTACTAAGGGTAAAAAATGACCCGCCTTCACTAAACCCCTAAAATAAAGCAGCTTAATTGAATTTTAAGTCCCAAAGCTATGTTGCATGAAGAAACAACCTGTCATAATTGTTTTCTTTCCTAAAGTAGAGGTTTATTATTATTATTGCTAAAGGGCAAGAAATAGCACTTTTTAGCAAGAGACAGCACTTGTATAGCCTAAGAAAGTAGCAGAAATGTGCAGAAAGTAGTTTTGAATGCATTTTATTGAAGGGAAACAATAAGTCTTCAACCTTTTTGGCAACATAGTGATATATTATTATATACTTTACAATGAGGAATTCAACTACAAAATACCAGTCTTCTCCCATTTTTTTTAAACTATTGCCTCCACCCACACGGTGTATAAACAACAACAATAAATAAGAATAAACTAAGATAATAGATACAAAACAAAAACTTAAAGAACATAAAACAATCAACACTAATTAGCACATGTAGGACAGTATGTAAGTGTGTGTGCATGGATTTGCGGATGAATTTGTCACATGTGCAGCACTTAGTATTTGTTTTACAGTCCTTCTTTGGGGAGCAGAATTGGCATCTCCTCCTCTTACCTGCCCCAGCTGCAGCCTCAGGTGGATCAGGACAAGATTCAGCCCCCTGAACAGCTTTCAGTAGCTCTGCAGAGGCTGCTGTGAGGGGGATGCGCTCACTTCTTTGAATGTTCTTTGAATGTGTGGGGTTACAAGTGCCTTTCCCAGCTGCTCCAGGAACATCCTCCTCTTGTTCCGCTTATCAGGCATCCAGGTAGGGTTGATCTTGTTCCATATCACAAAGACATTGTATGAGGAGACATCAATGATGTTATGGAAGATGACCAGGGGCCAGCGGGCAGTCATTCTCCTGCATCTGTAAGTTCCAATCAACTTGTCCAGGTTGTCCACGCCTCCTTTGTTGTGGTTGTAGTCCAGGATGATGGCTGGTATCCTGTCCTCATGATCACTGATCTCAGCCGTTTTGTGCAGTGTGCTCTAGAGGACCACATTCTTGTTCCTCTTTGGGAGGTAAGAAACTAGAGTGGTGGTGTGGGTAAACTTTGGCAAACGTTGGCAAACTTTGATGAGAAGGCCCCTCTCCCTTGTTGCGAGGAGTGCAGGGGGGAGCTCAGGCTTGTTCTTTCTAACTGTGCCAACCATGGTGATCTTCACCTTTAGGAGCTGCTGGCTGAGTTCAGTCAGTAGCACACATAATCTCAATTTCTCATTGTGTGTGTGTGTGTGTGTGTGTGTGTGTGTGTGTGTGTGTGTGTGTGTGTGTGTGTGTGTGTGTGTGTGTGTGTGTGTGTGTGTGTGTGTGTGTGTGTGTGTGTGTGTGTGTGTGTGTGTGTGTGTGTGTGTGTGTGTGTGTGTGGAAATATGAACAAAAGCGATGGTTCACTTTTTCTAATGTTGGGGTCACTTTAGGAAAAGTCATAACATTTGAAGTTGAAAAAATATAATTTAAGGGGTTTTCTCTGCTGTTAAACATAGTGGCGGATCATTTTTGACCCTTAAGACAAGACAAGGGCTAATAACCCAAAGTTATTTTCGGCTGTTGGTAATAATGCAAAAACATTTGAATCATTTAAGAAATAACACAACAACAACAAAATACTGCAAAGTTGGTTAGGAGCTAGGAACAGGGCGACCATGCCTTTTGGCGCCCTCTTGTATCTTAAAGCCCAATTAATAAATCTGCCATAATTGTATGCATATCAATAAGCCCAAAGCTCCAACAGCTTTTTCAGAGAGGCTGAGCATTCCCTCATTGTCCCCCATAGACTCTCTGTTTTCTCAACTTAATTACCAACACACAGATTGCTCTTTTCAATACTGTATCTCTCCAATCCCTTTCAAAGCTGTAGCACTCACCCAGCTTCTCTCTCCTCATCTCCATGCCTCCCTCCTCTCTCCAGCAGGTCCATATGAGAGTTGGCTGTGTGTATGGTAGCTGAAGCAGCGAAGGTTCAGTCGGAGTGATAATAAACGGAGGCTCTTCGTGGAGCTTACTGTAATCCTCACTGGGGCCGACGGCCAGCTGCGCAGGCGGCTTGTATGTAGCATGCACCATGTAACCTGAGTAGTAGATTCAAACAGGCAGCCACTGGAGTAGAGCTCTCTCAGCCCCAAATCACGCAGTCACTTATTTTGGCAGTGTAGGTTGTGCTCCTATTGGTGTAACTGTGCCTTCAAGCCCAGGGCTTGTGCATTATTAACAGGACTTAATATCGACCGTTTGATTGGCATTTATGTTTTTCTTCCCTGTCCACTCTTTTCATCCTTTTCAGATCTAAGTTAATACAATGTTCCACAATGCTATCAGTCAAGACTCATTTGAAGTATCTGGCGCTTTCACAGATGTTCTTGTCTTCTGAGGTGAGTCAGTGCTTCTGTACTGATTGGCTGCAAAGGCAACACTGTGATCATGCTAATGCTTAGCCCGGAGGTAGCATAATCAAGGCTGGCCAACTTAATCCCTTCTGAGAGGTGGTTGGAGAGTAGATTTGCAACTTGGCACCATTTGTCCCCAATACTGAGTGCTGAGATATTAAGGTATACAAGTCCATGACTGCCAGGGAAAGAGGGAAAAGGCACTGTGAATTATAAATAACCCACATCCTGTTAATTTAATCACAAACAGCACAATCCTCTCTAATCTCAGTCCTCTTTAAATTTGGACTAGGTCTCCAACCTTATTATACCAGCGTTCCCTGATGTGTTCTAGAAATCTCCTCTCCTCCTTTTTTTCTCCATAATCTCCACTCTTCCACCGTATGTTATGCCTCATGTCTCATTTCCTCCTGTCCTTCCTCTCCCTCTCCTATCCTCTCCTCTTCTTTCCTCTCCTCTCCCTCTCCTCTTTCTTCCCCTCTCCTTCCTCTCCTCGTATCTTCTCTCCTCTTACTGTATCTCCTCTCATTTCCTCCTGTTCTTCCTCTCCCTCTCCTATCCTCTCCTCTTCTTTCCTCTCCTCTCCCTCTCCCTCTCCTCTTTCTTCCCCTCTCCTTTCGTTTATAGCCCACTGTAATTTGTTTATGTTGTGATTTATGAATTCCTTGATTATACGTTCTGCTGATCTCTCTCGATCCATGCCTACATGACAACAGGATTACAAAGAGAATCAGCATTAATTAGCTCTAATCAAGGCATTAATAAGGATTTTAAATGTCATTTTATCTACAAGGGAAGCAAAAGCACACAGAGTACACTTACATATCCTGCTGTATAAAACAACCATGGGCCAATATGCAGCCCGTTATTTAAAGCAGCAATCAGCAGAAGAAACAATAACAAAGCATTCTCCTCACCCCTATTTCAGTAAAAAGCTGAGGGATGGTGCTGGAGAAATGGAACCACTCTCAAATTCATCAACAGAGCTATGAGTGCAAGGACTGGCTGTCAACGATATGAAAATGATAGTTTTAACCATTCATGTGTTTGGGTTACTTGTAGACGAGTCCTGTGAAACTTGTGTGGGTCGTAGATCAAAAATAAGTGAGAGTCTCCCCTTCCTATAGGGTGGCCACATTAGTTTTGTTGGCCAAACCGTTCGGATGCTCTCGACGTTTTTCACGAGAAGACCAATTTTCTGTTAATGTTCTCCACAGAGAGCCAAAGGGAACAGGCACTTTCTGGGCCATGTGAGCTGAATATGGGACCTTCAGTGATGAACCCTCCAGCATGGTCAGAGTGGTACAGGCAGCCATCTGCCCACTCATCCACCAGCAGCAGGAGACAGGAAGAGATACTCTGTGGAACAAACAGCTAGCCAAAGAGGCACAGCTCACGCACGCAACTCCACACCATAGAGAAACTCGGGTGCAGTGTGGTGATGTGGTCCACAGTCCACTCAACACATTTATCCCAAATTCAAGAGTTAGTCGTTTTTTTGGCTTGTCACGCACATACAACACACTGGCAGTGTTGCTGTCACAACCACACATAGTTGCTCTTTACTCTCTGCTTGCATAGGGCTCCCGAGTGGCGCTGTGGTCCAAGGCACTGCATCTCAGTACCTGGTTCAAATCCAGGCTGTATGACATCTGGCTGTGATTGGGAGTCCCATAGGGCAGTTCGCAATTGTGCCAGGTTTGGCTGGAGAAGGCTGTCACTGTAAATCATATTTTTTTCTTAACTGACTTGCCGAGTTAAATAAAGTAGGTGGGACTGTAACCTGTAAGCTCTGTGAAGTGACATTTCTGGGCCATCCAATCCCCTGGCACAGCCCATACTGCTCCCCCCCCCCTTCCTTGTCACAGCAGCAGTCAATGTGTATTTGAAGTTACATGGCAGCCTTTGAGTTTTGAGTTTATTGATTCGGGAGCCCTTTAGTCGTTCTACCTCGCCACTCCCAAGGTTTACGGTCACATGTAGCTCTAGCCAGGTCTCTATCTGTGCGTCCGTCTACAGATCTGAGCTGTTGTTATGTCAGGAGGATACAGTCAGGAGGATACAGAGAGCTCAAGAGGTATGCTTAGATATGCAGAAGAAAATACATAATTTTGACATAGAATTAAGCATAGTGAATGTGTGAACATAGTGGATAAAGCTGTTAAGTTAAGTTATCTTTATTGTCCCAATTGGGAAATTTGTGGGGCAGTCAGAGTTAAACAGTTATAAAAAACAGTGACAACCATACAGATCAATAAAACGGAGCAGTCATTGTGCAAAAGGGCAGCAATAAATAAACATGATTTAATTTCATGTGTAGATTTAGAATGTGTATGGCCTGTGGGATAAAATAGTTATTCTATCAGTTGCTATTGAGTTTGGGAAGTCTAAAACGACTACATGAGGGCAGAATCGCAAAATCATCAAAGAAGGGGTTATCAGGACAGTCTAGGATACTGTTAGCTCTCCTCACCACTTGCTTACTGAATGTCACAGAGCTATGCCTGTTGCACCACGATGACAATGCTGGCCAGTAGCAGCCATCTTAGGGCTGCCTAGAATGGAATGATAACTATGGTTGGGCTACAAGACAAGGGAAACAAGATGATACCGGTTGATGGTTTTAACTCAAACAAAGGACTAGCTGATGGCCTAAATGTTTTTTTTATCACAGAATTGACTAATAGAACTTTAGTAGGTAAATGACTGACATGCATATGAGGCCAATTGCTACTCCCAAGATGGAATTTAGGGTCCAGAGTGTCACCAGCCTATTCATACAGACCAAAGTTAAAAAAGAGCCCAGGACGAAACAACATTGGTGGACAGATACTTAAGTCATGTGCAAAACAACTCAGTTGCATTTTTCATCACATGATCATGCTGTCACTCGAGCTGCAGAAGGTGCCAAAACTCTGGAAGCACGCTACTGTTTTTCTGTGACAAAAAGCAAATCCCCCAAGGTGCTGAATCATTTTAGGCCAGCGGCACTGACATCCTTGGTGATGAAATCACTTGAGAAACGAATCAAGAAGGATGTACAGTGTCAGATTGAGAATTCCCTGGACACCCTGCAGTTTGCTTACAGGGCCAAGCGAGGGGTGGAGGACGCAACTCTAACCCGACTCAACTTCCTCTACAAGTACCTGGAGGGACCAAAAATCCATGCAACGCTTCCATTCATCGACTAATCGGCGCCCTTCAATACCATCCAGCCTCACATACTAGCAGAAAAGATGTACATACTATACACTGATGACTGTCGTAGCAGATATGAAAACAGACACATCATCAAGTTTGCTGATGACTCTGTCATTGTCAGTCTACTGCTGGATGGAGAGTCTGAGCATTGGGCCTGTAGTAGATGTCAGAGTAGCTTACCCGATCACTGTACCTGTACACAGCCAATCTGTAAATAGCACACCCAACTACCTCATCCCAATACTGTTTTTTATCCTTTGTTTTTTGATTTGTTAAAAAAGTTTGAAATATCCAATAAATGTCGTTCCACTTCATGATTGTGTCCCACTTGTTGATTCTTCACAAGAAAATACAGTTTTATATCTTTATGTTTGAAGCCTGAAATGTGGCAAAAGGTCGCAAAGTTCAAGGGGGCCGAATACTTTCGCAAGGCACTGTAACAATGCATAGTTCTAGAAAGGCCTGGAAGTAAACCTTCAGTAAGAAAAGATATCTGTAACGGTTGTCGTCGGTGGAAGAAGGTGAGGCAGCGTGGTAAGTGTTCATAATTTTAATTAAATGAAGCACTGAACACTGAATCAATACAAAAATAACAAAATGAACGAAAGAAACAAAACAGTCCTGTCTGGTGACATACACACGTAACACAAAGACAGAAAATAAACACCCACAAAACCCAGGTGGAAAAAGGCTACCTAAGTATGATTCTCAATCAGAGACAACTAACGACACCTGCCTCTGATTGAGAACCATACTAGGCCGAACACAAAAACCAACATAGAAAAACAAACATAGACTGCCCACCCCAACTCACGCCCTGACCATATAAACAAAGACAAAACAAAGGAACTAAAGGTCAGAACATGACAATATTACGCATCGCTGAGTAGTCACTTTTGAGGAAACAAACTCAATTATACAGTACAATATTATGAAATTATAAAACATCATATATATATTTTTTCTATTTGAACAAAAGAGGGGGAATAGGGTTACTGAAATGCTGTCAAAATTTTTATTTATCTTATTTATCCGTTATTTTACCAGATAAGTTGACTGAGAACACGTTCTCATTTGCAGCAACGACCTGGGGAATAGTTACAGGGGAGAGGAGGGGGATGAATGAGCCAATTGTAAACTGGGGATTATTAGGTGACCGTGATGGTTTGAGGGCCAGATTGGGAATTTAACCAGGACACTGGGGTTAACACCCCTACTCTTGCAATAAGTGCCATGGGATTTGTAATGACCTCAGAGTCAGGACACCCGTTTAACGTCCCATCCGAAAGACGGCACCCTACACAGGGCAGTGTCCCTAATCACTAAATATAGTAACAATCAAATTAGAAACAACTTGCTATAAGATTACACCTTTCTTATTAATGTAAAATATATATGATAATATTTAGTGGCATTACAAATTTGGTCCCATGTCATGTAACTGACGACAGAGCATTTTCTACCAAGCAGCCCTCTGTGACCTAGAGAAAGTTGTCATGTTTAAATTCTACAAAATCATTAACTCTTTTTTAATGTTGAGAGCTCTAAATCCGTCTGAGAATATTAAAGCGAGAATCCATGATTGCTGGATTCGCTAGACTGTCCCCTTTAATGTGCCGTCTCCCAGGCTAGGTTCCATCACTCAGAGGCAGATGGAATCGATTCTTTGTCTGGATAGGCCAGAAAATGTGACATGTCACTCCCAATGCAAATGTGGGGTGTGAAATCTGACACCTCAAGTCAGCTCCACTGACAGAGTGGTAGCAGAAAGCAGACAGATGGGGATTTCTGGCACTATGAGGCACTGGACCCTGCGACTTTCACAGAGCCCTTTGTATACCAAATTGCCAGTCGGAACTGGTCCAGAATCGCTCAAAGTCCTCCTAAAATGGGACTTAACATCAAAATTACAGGCAGTACATGGGATCATAACACACATCATCAATACAGGTAAATACTGTATGATCATATTATCAAAAGGTGCCAGATTACATTTAAACCAAGTATTTTTCTGACTACCTAAGCATGCCTCTTGAGCTGTCTGTATCCACAAATCTGGGTGAAAGATTGAAAGGAACGCGTATCTAAAGTCTAGCAACCTTGCCAGCAGACATGCCAGCTATGATAGTTAGACAAGCTACTCTAACTTGATTGATTATCAACTAATTGATTATTAGGTTGGGATATTGGGAACCTATCTAGCTGGCTAACTAAAACCAACTTTATAAAAATAGCTAGGTGGTTAGTAGTACAGTAAAACACCAAAACAGTACTATTTTATGTATTCATCAAGAAGGAATCAATAAGCTACATAGCTTGATCAAATTAACTTACAAACATACAACCTGCGAGTCCTGTGATGGGCAACTAAAATCGAATCAAACACTGTGTGTGTCACTCTCTACACTCTCTCTCCTCCTCCACTGACGATACTGCACACACTATCTTGTGTCCTGCCTAGCATATTTTTACTCTGTGCACCTTGGTAGGAACCACTTACAAGGGAGAATAGTGGGGGGACTCCAGGCAAAATCCGTAAGGTGGAACGTAAGTGACTGACCCTAACTTATAGCACCTCAGTGGAAAATCTCCTACAGTTTGCCATAGGAGAAATGGTGTTAGGACCCCTGGAAAAAAAAAAGATCTTGAAATAGAGTAAAAGGTGCAGCAGGAGGGAGCGAAAGACCGACAGACGAGGTTAATCACAAACGGCTCTATTCCCTTTGGTGCATCCAGGATAAACCTCCCCGAGCACCTTGATGTTACAGGCGAAGAGAGATAGAAAACGATAGGTGTGTTCTGTTTCTGCTGTAACCATCTGCCTTTTATTCCCTCACCTTCTAGAATCGTCCATCTCCATTTTTCCCTCTCTGTTTGTCCCAGTATTAGAGTTGCGTCATCATTGGCTTAGCGTCTGTCTGATGAATAATTGACACAGAGAGGGGTGTGTATGCTTGTCTATGTTTGTCTCTGTGTTCTCTATTCTTCTGTGTATTTTGTCTCTATGTCTGTGCATGCCTACCTGTGTACAGATTTGTATGTGGTATATCACACTCGGGCAACAGAGAGCGAGAGAACATCCTCCTTTGATTGACTGGTCAATGTCATCCTGTGATCCTCCATGAGAAAACAGAAATGTCAGAACATGACCCTGTTACAGACATCTAAAGACAATCCCCAATACCAGAGGTCATCTCCACACATCATGTTTCGGTAGTGCTGCGTGGGTAAAATCATTGGTGAAGCCAAGCCATAAAAAAATGTGTTGTGATTATAGAGCTGTTTTCTTTATAACCTATGTGTTGTGATAATTGTGTTATTTGCTCTATAATCTACAGTACCAGTAAAAAGTTTGGACACAACTACTCATTCAAGGGTTTTTCTTTATTTTAACTATTTTTTACACTGTAGAAACGTTCATTTGTGGAATTTCTGTCACGCCCTGGTCTAAGTATTTTGTGTTTTTCTTCATGTATTGGGTCAGGCCAGGGTGTGGCATGGAGTTTTTGTATTGTGGTGTGTTTTGTCTTGGGGTTTTGGTGTGTATGTATTTGGGATTGTAGCTAGTGGGGTTATCTAGCAAAGTCTATGGCTGTCTGGAGTGGTTCTCAATCAGAGGCAGGTGCTTATCGTTGTCTCTGATTGGGAACCATATTTAGGCAGCCATATTCTTTGAGTTTGTCGTGGGTGATTGTCCTTAGTGTCTTTTTTCCTGTCGCATTGTTAGTTGACACAAGTATAGGCTGTTTCGGTTTTCATTACGTTTATTGTTTTGTAGTGTTTTGTGTTTCTTCATGTTACGTTTGTTTGATTAAACATGGACCGACTCTCCTTCACCACACCTAGAAAACCGTAACAATTTCTTTCCTTCTTAATACGTTTGAGCTAATCAGCTGTGTTGTGACAAGGTAAGGGTGGTATACAGAAAATAGCCCTATTTGGTAAAATATCAAGTTCATATTATGTCAAGAACAGCTCAAATAAGCAAAGAGAAATGACAGTCCATCATTACTTCAAGACATGAAGGTCAATCAATATGAAACATTTCAAGAAATTGAAATGAAGTGCAGTCACAAAAACCATCAAGCGCTATGATGAAACTGGTTCTAATGAGGACTGCCACAGGAAATTAGTCGCTAGCGATTAGCTAGAAATGACAATGCAGAAGCAATTAACTCAATTAAAACCCCTGCATGACTTTATCTCTAACAGCATACTATCACGCCCTGACCTTAGAGAGCCTTTTGATGTCTCTATTTGGTTTGGTCAGGGTGTGATTTGGGTGGGCATTCTATGTTCCGATTTCTATGTTTTTTTTGTGTTTCTATGTTTTGGCCGGGTATGGTTCTCAATCAGGGACAGCTGTCTATCGTTGTCTCTGATTGTGAATCATACTTAGGCAGCCTTTTCCCCTTTTGTCATTGTGGGAAGTTGTCTTTGTTAGGGGCACTATAGCCTTTGTAAGCGTCACAGTTGTTTTTGTTATTTCTCGTGTCGTTGGCGACATTTTAACAAATAAAAGAAAATGTACGCTCACCACACTGCACCTTGGTCTCATTCCGACGACGGCCAGGACAGGACATGGGAGGACATCCTGGACGGCAAAGGATCATGGACATGGGAGGAGATCCTGGCCGGAAAGGATCACCTGCCATGGGAGCAGGTGGAAGCATCGAGGAAGGCGGAGGCAGCAAGTAAAGGGGCTCATCGTTACGAGGGAACACGGCTAGCAAGGAAGCCTCCAGTGATGATCCACGGCAAGAAGCCTCCAGTGATGATCCATGGCACGAAGCCTCCAGTGATGATCCACGGCAAGAAGCCTCCAGTGATTATCCATGGCACGAAGCCTCCAGTGAGGAGTCATGGCACGAAGCCTCCAACGACGGCCTCCAGTTTGGAGCCTCCAGCGACGGCCACCATTCCGGAGCCTCCAGTGATGGTCTCCAGCCAGCAACGAGGGTTCCCAGTCCGGGGCCCGCAGCGAGGGTCCCCAATCCGGGGCCAGCAGTGAGGGTCCCTAGTCCGGGGCCAGCAGTGAGGGTCCCTAGTCCGGGGCCAGCAGTGAGGGTCCCTAGTCCGGGGCCAGCAGTGAGGGTGCCCAGTCTGGGGCCCGCAGAGAGGGCCCCCATTCTGGGGTCAGCGGTGAGGGTCCCCACACCAGAGGCGCCACCAAAGTGGGGTGAGGTGGAGCGGGGTCTACGTCCTGCACCAGAGCCGCCACCGCGCCACCATTTGAGGTCAAACTTCTGCGTGGATCCTCTGTCGTCCAGTTGGTAGAGTGTGATGCTTGTGTTATCAGGATAGTGGGTTCAATTCCCGGGACCACCCGTACTTAAAATGTATGCACGTGTGACAGTATGTTGCTTTAGTCTGCTAAATGGCATATATATATATATATATATTATTTATATATATATATATTATTTATACATTAGGCTCAGGACCTGGTCTCTCTGAACGTTCTCCTGGATTTGCTGTGGCATAGGTTTGGTTGGCCAAGGGGCTTGTAGCTGAGTAGAAAGTGCAGCCCTGAGTGTTTGTGTTTTTCGTGGTGAAGTACTTTGTATTCATCCCTTATTCTTTAAAACTGTCATGAAGAAAGGGAACTGGGCCTCACATCTAAGCCCTATTGTGGTTTGTTCACTTGCCATGTTCTGGAAGGCTTCTGTCTTTAGTTTCATGTTCTGGTATGCAAACTAGTTGTGCAGCTGGCTGACCCCGCAAGACTCTCACAACATTCTACATTATTTCTCCATACACAAGACAGGTAACGGGAAATAGAAATTAGCACCATGATTATATGGCCCTTTCCTCTCTCCCAAGGCTATGGAAGAAATGGCTTTCAATGTGCGTGTCAAATGCTTCCTCCACCTACATTGATGGCCTTCAGTCTGCCCATTGTGTTGTGTGAGGACGAAGACATTTGGTTTTAAAAAGTTCCCACACCTGGCTCTATAGGCATAGCTTTTCATTACGTAAGATAGAGGAAAAACAGACAAATAATATATAATCATATCCCACTAAAATCTGATAATGTAAATAAATACATTGGTGGGACTGAAACACTAACCAATCATGCACTGCAATTTTCCATTTGTATGGTACTGTCACGCCCTGATCTTTTTCACCTGTTCCTGTGATTGTCTCCACCCCCTCCAGGTGTCGCTTATTTTCCCCAGTGTATTTAGCCCTGTGTTTCCTGTCTCTCTGTGCCAGTTCATCTTGTATGTTTAAGTCAAGTCAACCAGAGTGTTTTTCTCATACTCCTTTTTCTAGTCCTCCTGGTTTTGACCCCTGCCTGTTTCTGGATGGTGTACCTGCCAGCCTGACCATTCTACCTGTATTGACCACGAACCTGTCTGCAACTCTGTACCTCATGGACTCTGATCTGGTTTTGACCTTTAGCAAACTATGGTCAGGGTGTGACACTTGCCTACCCCTTTGGATTATTAAACATTGTAAGACTCCAACCATCTGCATCCTGTGTCTGCATCTGGGTCTCGCCTTGTGCCTTGATACAATGACTTTGTTTCCGTATGGGGATAGCTCTAGGAAATGCTAACACTAAAGTTTGGAATCAATTCCTGGAATTGCTCTAGTCCTGTAATTGTCCAGTATTCGTCACACATGTGCAGCCCAGAATAGAACACAATAACATCACAATTATTAATTCCAAGCTGTTTCAGTACAGTGTTCTCCCTCAAGCATTTTCATGCCAAGGAGAAATCCATCAGGTATTAATAATTGAGTGGGTGAGTAACGGACAATATTGACAGGAAGTGCAGGCATTGATGGGCAGCTCCTTGTAATTAGTCATTTGCTATTGTAAAGATTATGTTGTACATGTTCTCCTATAAAATACAATGTGTGACTCATGGGGCTTGGGAGGCAGAGGAAACATCTATGAAATGAACATAAAACCCAAAGTAAATCATTTCATCGCTATATTATTGTGTGTGATTGTTGCCATGGAGAATGTCACTTTCCCCCCACTGACTTTCTAATGAACACAATAGGGGACCATAATTCAACCTCTTTCTCCCTTCCATCTTACACACACACACACACATACATACACCGTGTGTATTTACTGATTTCCAAAGCAAGTGAAACAAGTTGAGATTAGTTGACTGTCTACAGACGATCTACTTTACATTCAAATATGTATCAACTGATGAGGATGTTCATCAGGGACGATCTAAATAAAGTGAAAGACTGTTTAATTAAATTAATATGCAATAACCTCTGTTGGGATGACTGAAATTACGTTTTGACACTGGAGCGCCTGTTGAAATAAATCAAGAGGGAAACAAACAAACAATCCTTAAGTTTAAATGTGTATTTCCTGTCTGTGATGAAGAAACGCATCAGAGGCATGTTAAAATCAATCTTTGAATGAACAAAAATCACAACATTGTCTATCAACATTTTAGGCCTAATGGCTAAAGGCTGCCAGTGCAAGTCGGGCCGAGAGTCAGTGAGTGAGAGAGACATTGCAGCCCCAGCACGCTAGTTTAATTAAATGTGTATATTGTTAGTACCGGTACTATCGAATGTAACAAGATAAAGTAAGTCTGTAGCCCTCTTGTGAGAGACTTTAATACACTCTCCACTCGTCACTGACTATCATGCTCGGACTCTTCACATGCTTCTTGATGATAGGAAACAAACTGGTTGAATCAATGTTTTTTTTATTTTACCAGGTAAGTTGACTGAGAACACATTCTCATTTGCAGCAACGACCTGGGGAATAGTTACAGGGGAGAGGAGGGGGATGAATGAGCCAATTGTAAACTGGGGATTATTAGGTGACCGTGATGGTTTGAGGGCCAGATTGGGAATTTAGCCAGGACACCGGGGTTAACTCTTACGATAAGTGCCATGGGATCTTTAATGACCTCAGAGAGTCAGGACACCCATTTAACGTCCTATCTGAAAGACAACACCCTACACAGGGCAGTGTCCCCAATCACTGCACTGGGGCATTGGGATATTTCTTTTTTTAGACCAGAGGAAAGAGTGCCTCCTACTGGCCCTCCAACACCACTTCCAGCAGCATCTGGTCACCCATCCAGGAACTGACCAGGACCAACCCGGCTTAGCTTCAGAAGCAAGCCAGCAGTGGGATGCAGGGTGGTAAGCTGCTAGCTATGTTGTTTCAATGTAATTTGTCAACATATTGGGATGTGGAATCTACATGGGAAATACACTGGATTTGAAAGAAAATATTCAACACAAATTGTTGTGGATGTTCAACCACAGGATTATGTCATCATTGTAAACCATTTTCAACATAGACAAACCTTGTATAAAATATGTTGAATTTGTACCTTTGAAACAATGTCAGATATTCAACATTATATCCACTATCATAAAAAATATATAAATAGGCTGGGGAGCATCTCCTACTGGAGAGTTGATCTATCCAAATATATTAATTTGGTCTCCCATCTAGGGTTTTAACTAAGCCCAGATTTGATATTTGTCACTGACTACTTACTACCAATGTGCTATCATGACAATTACGTTTGAGAGATCTCTTAATAATGAAATAGATTCACTGTTGCTACCGAAATCATTCCAAAGGGTGTGACAGAGCAAATGACATGTAACCATTCTTTATCACTCGTATATCACCAATGATACTATTTACTCCTATATAGCATTTGCAAAGTCATCTAAAGCTATTATTTTAAGGCCACCCGTGGTTCAACTAAACATAGACAATACAGGGTTTCAAGTTTTGGTTGATTTAAATTGAATCTTTAAGTTAATCATTAATATGTTGGATTCACATCTCCAGCTCAACCAAGAATCAAAGATAAATAATATAACTAAATCAAATATAACTTTATTTATAAGTGCATTTCAAGTTCAATTAGATTAGATTTAATCCTATTCCTTCATTTAGATTTTTGGTTGAGATGGAGAAAAACTGAATATCGAATTGTATTTGGTTGTCAACATAACCAAATATAAAAATATGAAGTAGATGTATCTTCTGCTTGGATAGTTATTTCTGTTCCACTGACTTAGTTTGGCTTTAATTCCAGTTTGTCTACAAATAAATATTTTATATGTTGGATTAATGTCTCAATCTCAACCAAAAAAGTTAAAGAATAGGACTAAATCAAATCAAACACTACATGCACTTAATAACTTAATAGTTTGATTTGATTTAGTCCTATTCTTTAACTTTGAATAATGGTTGAGATAGAGATGCGAATCACACATATCAATTACTAATTTGTAAACAAACTGGAATTAGACTCAGACTACAGTAAATTAGTGGCACAAAAGATACATCTCCTTCAAATGTTGATATTTGATTGTGTTGACAACCAAACACAATTCAATAATACTTCTCTAATACTTATATACCAGTATTTACTCAACCTTAAAATAAGTAACACATCCACGGCTACTTTTAAGGGCAGGGTTTCCCAAACACGGTCCTGGGCCTAAAGCCTAAAGCCTAAAGCGTTGTTTGTTAGACCAGGAGACATCCCAAAAAATCTGTCTTATTATGAAAACGTCTGTAGCATCCGAACAGAGGGGAGACTCTCACGAACATGATGGCGTTTGCTCTACGACGCCCACAAGTGTCTGGGGACTTGTCTGAAGTCGATACCGCCAATCTGCCCAATTTTGGCTGTACCGTTTGGGCTACAAATTAATATGACCCCACTGTAGAAAGGGGAGACTCTCACGAACGCGTTGGTGTTGCTCTCTGACCCCCACACGTGTCACTGGACTCATCTAAAGGTAAACCATACAAATTAAGGTGAAGTATGGAGGTAGTTTTGTGCCAACAAAACTAAGGGGTTTAATATGTGTAAAAAAATATATCTGCTACATGACCAACAGTGTGTGGACACCTGCTCGTTGAATATCTCCTTCCAAAATCATGGGCATTTAATATGGAGCGTGTCCCCCCCTTTGCTGCTATAACAGCCGCCACTCTTAATTCTAAATGCTGACTGAATGCAACAAAAACCAACATTAAACTATTAAAACAATGTTTCTTTGCAGGATTCTTGTCCTGATTTTCAAAAATGGCTGAATTGTTTCGCCTTGCTTTTCTGGTTTGACCATCCAATTATTTCAGATCTACAGGACTGCACATTACACCGTGGCACAGACTGTGGCGATACGTTGGCACATGAGAATGATTAAAATATGGGAAATATGAGTAATTAGCTTTTTTAAATTAACCCCCCCTTCGGAGGTCAAATATCTTTTAGTTTTTCTTACAGCTTTTTTGCTACATTTTACACATAGATTTTGCAAACACATTTTGCATGCACATTTTACATACATGGAACTTTTATATAAAACAGTCACATAACAATAATAAATGACCAAACATAAGCTCTTTAATCCCACCCCTCCTCCACTCTCAGCCCATCCCACCGATCACCATAGACAACCCTTGTTTGGTTTCCATGTGCCATATATTTTTCAGTTGTGCTGTGATGTTCTACATCATTTTTAAAACTTTTCTAATCAAAAAGTATACGACTTCTATTAATAATATCATTTAAAAATATAATACCATTTCTTTATTTTTTATTATTCAGTATATTTGATTATACTGATAATGATTGTTGTAATATTTGTTCTATCTTGTCTGGAGGATAAAACTGAACTTGTAACCAGCTGTCACACCCTGACCTTAGTTGTCTTTGTTTTCTTTATTATTTTGGTTAGGTCAGGGTGTGACGAGGGTGATATGTGTGTTTTTGACTTGTCTAGGGTTTTAGTGAGAGGTTTAAAGCTTTAATCATTTTTGCCCCCCAAACATAATATCATTATATAAAAAGGCACGTTTAATTTTGTCTGACTTAGCATTCCAAATAAAATGAAATATTTTTTTGCTCATATGATTTTAAATAATGAGTCAATTCTTGCATTCTATCCATGCTGGCTTTTGTGGGCTAACTGAGACATGAAACAGATAGGTGGGAGGGCATACACACATCAATTTATTAATGTGCAATTGGCCTAAATTGGTATTGGAAACATTCACCTACTCATTATACTACCAATGATTTCAGTCTAGACAGACATTAGAAGGTTCTCATCTAGGCTCAGTTTCTCAGACTGATTAAGCCTAGTGTAGCCTTCCTATTCATGGTGTGTCAAATGTAGTTTTATCAAATTATTCATATCATATTATTTAACAAGCAGACAATTGATAGCAATATGTATATGTTACAATGGGAGTTAAATATGGATTAGAAACTCAGTGATGATAATGTACGTGGTGTCAGGGAGTAAAATGAACCCCAAATGTGTTTCCTGTGTACTTTCACAGGTGGTAGATACAACACTGAAAGCACAAGCTCACCACCGGCTAGCTCAAGTTCAAGCGCATGCACCGGCTCCAGTAGATGGACAGCAGTGGGCAATAACTGGCACTTCAGTTTTGTAATTCCTTGGAATCTAATGCCATCTGAGGTTACAAGAAAGCTGGAGATCCAGGAGCACCCAACTGGAAGGGAGAGTAACATGAAGTTATGTTGTTGGTGAAATCCTTGGACTGTTTGTCCAATACCAGGAAAGAAGCACTTGAGTGAAGTAGCCAGAAAGATGGTGCTGACTTATCCTAAGGTATTCCAAGATGTTATCAAAGTTGAAATTGTTGCTAGTGGACACGACTCCCTGACTAAGCAGCTGCACAGCCAAGTTGATAACTTGAAGTGAGGGAACACTACCCTTTCCCTAAGAAGACAGTCAAGAGAGTCTGAGGATCCACCATCCAAGAGGATATGCCTAGATTCTTATGACTGTATCAACTGGCGACCAGGACAGCTACCAGCCAATGAAACTACAGAAACACAGAAAAGTACACAAGAAGATGTACAAAAACAGAAGCAAAGACAACAAGAGTATTGCAAAGAAAACCTTCTACTCCCAGAGGTAAGACATCATGTGTGGTATGGAGACCTCTGACATTGCCAAATAATGGCCATATCTACACAAGACCCCTGGCATCAAGACTCATTTTAGAGAACTTACTGGTGTTGATCTCAATGAAGAGCATGAGAAAGCAATGGCGAGCAAATGTGTGAGAATTGTGTCCTACTTCAAATCTCTCCCTCGTGAGTAGAGGAGCAAGATTGCCAAGACACTATCAGAGATAGAAACTGCCAGAAGCCAACCTACCTGGGTCTGTTTTTCTGTTACTTAACTTCTTCAGTGAAGAAGAGAACAAGATGTTCCTCAACGTTGATGGAACTTGTCTTCCATCGGAAATTAAGCTGCCAAGCACACCATGCATCGTTGTTTGTGGCAAGACATTTTCTACGTTTTCACTTTACATCCCCAAGCGAAATCAGCGGTTTTCCTAAAGTGTAATATTTTGGAACCACAGAGGTTTTACTTAAGCGCACTGAATAGTATTAAGCGTAATCATTATACGTAAGTGTGTTTTTTTTGTCTCGTATGCTTATAATGCAGGATTGGACATAGCATTTAAATACATAAAATATATTCCTAATTTAAACTAATAGCTTATTTTATTTGTACCGAAATGCTATTTGTAATCCTGTATTAAAAGCATTGTGACTGGTCCTGAATAACAATAAAGCAGGACGAGTGGGAAATGAACGAGACATAAAGAACTAAGAGCCATTTTAAAGTGTTTTAAAATTAAATAAACAAGGTGTTTAATTTCCAAATAAACACGGCGACTTATCTCTCTGCCCATTAAGGGAAATCAAATAAACAGTAAACCAATATCCACTCCAAGGAAACAAGAAGGAGACTTAATTGAAGCTATACTGATGAATAGGAGGAGAGGAGTCCGACTCCTGTCAGCTTGCTGTGTGAGGTCCGAAGCTTCGAACGTCATTAGACACGTGGTGTTGTAACTTTAACAACAAGCTTCTGGTTTACTGCATTGAATCGGTAGCTCTTTGAAAACTGACCTGGACGTCAGAGCTTGTTTTCTTTTATTCTACCCATCACTACTTATTACTATTTAAATAGCATTTACATACTTAAAAAATAGTGTTCTAATGTACAACTTAAGTGGTTCCAAAATAATACAAGAATACAGCTTTTTTTCCCGCTTGGGTAACAATGTGTCAGACCTGTGTGGATGTGTGTGACGGTGATAGAATGGGAGTTTTGAGGGAGAGGGATGGAGCAGGAACAAAAGAGGGAGATGAAGTAGGTGAGGTTGCAGGAGGTAATGAGAGAGATGGGTAAAGAGAGGAAGAGTTTGCATGGAAGATAAACAGTGGTAGAACATTTCACCCCTTGTCTGTTATTACCATAGGGAGTTATCCTCTGACTGCTGCAAACGTCATGGTTTCTGTGGACCAGATCGTCCTGAATGGCATTCTTACCTTCAACGATGCCCTGGTGATGATGTTTGTGGCGTATTATTGCTTTAACATAAATAACCCCTCTGACCTGGCAGCAACATTGGAGTTCCTGCAGAGGTATGAATTCATCCCTTATTGCCCACTACAATTTCATTTGAAGTGGACTGACTGTATAGTTCTTCCAGGATTTCTTTGTAGCACTTGGGAAAGTGGCGTGTAACGTTATATTGCGCACCATTTGCAATAGACATTACTTTCTTTTGCGTACGTTATAACTAACTCTAGTCTGGTGTTGTCGTCATCTAGGATGCCTTCCTGTTAACTACAACTTTCAATTTCAAAACAGAACCACACCAGTCCCTTATTGGCCAATAGAAATGTAGCATTTCAGGATACTCTTTCTATGCACCCAATATACTTTCTGGTGAAAAGACATTGAAACATTTTCGTTCCACTGTTACTTTAACTGTATAATAGACATTTTCTAATATTACATCGCAAACATCCTACATGTAGCCCCTTCAATTAGATACATTGATTTTTGCAGGTGCATTTTTGATAGACAACAAATCAAGTTATTGGGATCTGAAGAATGGCGGACACACTGGTATAGAATGACATTATTTATGTTATTTCATCCAACCCAGGTGCCTATTCAAGATCAACCCAGATAAGGGGTCCAACGTGGAGAAGAACTCAAGAAAGCAGCATGCAATCAATCCAAAAGTTATTTATCTGATCTCAAAGATTGCAAACTATGAGTAGCCTTGCGCACGCACACATACAGGCACTTAAATCCACTGACTGCAGCACGCAGTCAAGAAGCAGGCAGATGATAAAAACACTTGACAAATGTTAGAACTTCATGTTTTTACATTAGCATGTTGTAAGTTGCTTTTAAGTGAATGTTTGACACAGTATATGTTTAGTTTGAGTTCAAGAAAAAGTTTTTGCACTAGGATCGACATACCTTAACCACTTTATTGTTGTGGGTTAGGACGACATACATTGTTTTATCAAAATATCAAAATACTGCTATAAAAATAAATAAAGTTGAATTGAATTTTCTATCCGTAACTATCAAGAGTATAGTTCCAGAAATGTTTGTACACTGAGATAACCTCTTCTTAACACACCCCTCCCATCCCTCGCTTTCTACCCCTAAACCTCTCTGCCAGTCCACTGCACTCACAGGTCTGAACGTGTATCAAATAACTTAATATACATAATTAATCCCTGTTTAATTGTCTTATTTTGTTTGTTTTTCTGGAGAATTCTTTATTTTCACAACCAATAATAGTTACATTGAGAGTAGGTTTTTGTAATATTATGATAATTATCTGTTTTCTAGCTTTATTTTGTCATCAATTAAGGAGTTGTCTGTTTTTTAGCTGGCCAATTCTCTATTTTCACAACTGATACCAGTTGAATTGAGAGTCATTTTATAATATGATTATAATCTGTGTTCCAGCTATTGTCACGCCTTGGTCTTAGTGTTTTGTGTTTTCGTTATATATTTTGGTCAGGCCAGGGTGTGACATGGGTTTACGTGTTGTGTTTCGTATTGGGGTTTTATAGGATTTGGGATTGCTAGGTTTAGGGGTGTGTCTAGTTAGGCTTGGCTGCCTGAGGCGGTTCTTGATCAGAGTCAGGTGCTTCTCGTTGCCTCTGATTGGGAACCGCATTTAGGTAGCCTGAGTTCGCTTTGTCTTTCGTGGGTGATTGTTCCTGTCTCTGTGTAGTGTTCACCAGATAGGCTGTAATTAGGTTTCACGTTCCGTTTGTTGTTTTTGTATTTATTTAGTTATTTCATGTATCGCCGTTTTCTTTATTAAAGATCATGATTAACCACCACGCTGCATTTCGGTCCGACTCTCTCTCAACAAACGAAGCACGCCGTTACAGCTATATTTTGTCATCGATTAAGGAGTTCTTTAGTTTTTTTTAGCTGGCCAATACTTTATTTTCACAACCAATGCCAGCAAAAAAAAGAGGATTCCGAGTAAAAATAGGAGTTCCAGGTAAAAATAGGAGTTCATATTGTAAAATATTGTAAAATTGCAGTAATATACTTGATTAGATTGAAAGTAAATCACAGTTTTTATACAGATTATTTATATACATTTTGTATATTTCTGGCACCCTGCTGCCAGATTTTTACTGTAGATGAACAGTTTTTTTTTTTTTACGGTGCACAGTTGCAGTCACCAACGCTCTGGAAAACATAAAAATGACCTTACCAGCTCTGCTAGGGCGAATAAAATGGTCAGTGAGCTGTTCTCTCATTTGTGTCTGGAAGTAGCTAGCAAGCTAACCAACTTTAGCCAGTTAGCTTGGGTGCTTGACTGCTGTTGAGAACACTCGGATCAACCCTTAAAGCGATGGGTGGGGCTAAAGTTTAAGAGGGTGTGAATGATGCTGAATGGGTGTAGTCAAAGAATAGCTCTCCACTATGTACCAAAACATCCAAAGGCCATTTTCTCAAAAGTGAGGTTACAAGTTTATCAACTTTCAAAGGAGAATTAATTTCCCATTGTTCCTCAAATGCAGTGTATGATATATCATTGTGTAGCTCTGTGTCTCAGCTATTATCCAACATAAAAAACACAGTTAAAAATGTTGCTACATAAGACCTAATCAAGGTGGTCGGTCACATCGTAAATATTTGCTTTTTGGTCTTAAATTAAGGTTAGGGTTAGGCCTAATGTTAGCAGTGTGGTTAGGGTTATGTTTAAAATCACACCAAAAAAAGGAATTTATGATTTTGTGGCTTTGGTAACTAGTGAAAATCTGGAAATAGCTTGACCCATGTTACTGCCCTTATGACACAAACAGCTTCATCTACAACGGTAATGTGTGTTATGTGAAAAGTTGTATATAAAAAAACAGTTCGATAAACTTGTAGGTTAATTGCCCAGCCAAGCAGATACAAGTAGTAAAGTCATTTTGGATGTAAAGTGCATTATCAAAAAGCTTTGTCCTTCACAACAAAATGCAATTTACCACTTGAGTGTCTATTTTATCACCCTGTCTCAGGCCCTCCCAGTCAACACCACCTCATAAGATGAGGAAGTACATTGTGTATGAGGATTGCCTGCTGCAGTTTGGAGCCGAACTTGCAATTTTAGAGAAGACCAGCAAGGGTACCCTCACCATCACACAGTCATACCCTCGCTGTAAGCAATCCTATAAATGGAACATGGAGGACACTTGAATCAGGCTGGTTACATTTGACCTGGTCAAAGGTCAAAACAGTTTTGAGTGTTTGTCCCAATTCACCTTCATAACTTAGCCTGTTGGAACCAACCTGATCACTGTGTTTACCATTCTATTTAACTGCACATGTCATGATATCAGAAGTGAAATAGAAAGGTGAATGCATTGATCAGGTTGGTTCCACCATGCTATTCAAAACCCCCATTGATAATGTAATCAGTTCTCTGTTTGTGTGTGATTGACCAGTGTCGTTGATGAAGGGCCAGGAGATGATTTACAGTCCTGGCCAAAAGATTTGAAAATGACACAAATATTAATTTCCACAAAGTTTGCTGCATCAGTGTCTTTAGATATTTTTGTCAGATGTTACTATCAAAATCAAATCAAATCAAATTTATTTGTCACATACACATGGTTAGCAGATGTTAATGCGAGTGTAGCGAAATGCTTGTGCTTCTAGTTCCGACAATGCAGTAATAACGAACAAGTAATCTAACTAACAATTCCAAAAAAAACTACTGTCTTATACACAGTGTAAGGGGATAAAGAATATGTACATAAGGATATATGAATGAGTGATGGTACAGAGCAGCATAGGCAAGATACAGTAGATGATATCGAGTACAGTATATACATATGAGATGAGTATGTAAACCAAGTGGCATAGTTAAAGTGGCTAGTGATACATGTATTACATAAGGATGCAGTCGATGATATAGAGTACAGTATCTACGTATGCATATGAGATGAATAATGTAGGGTAAGTAACATTATATAAGGTAGCATTGTTTAAAGTGGCTAGTGATATATTTACATCATTTCCCATCAATTCCCATGATTAAAGTGGCTGGAGTAGAGTCAGTGGCATTGACAGTGTGTTGGCAGTAGCCACTCAATGTTAGTGGTGGCTGTTTAACAGTCTGATGGCCTTGAGATAGAAGCTGTTTTTCAGTCTCTCGGTCCCAGCTTTGATGCACCTGTACTGACCTCGCCTTCTGGATGACAGCGGGGTGAACAGGCAGTGGCTCGGGTGGTTGATGTCCTTGATGATCTTTATGGCCTTCCTGTAGCATCGGGTGGTGTAGGTGTCCTGGAGGGCAGGTAGTTTGCCCCCGGTGATGCGTTGTGCAGACCTCACTACCCTCTGGAGAGCCTTACGGTTGAGGGCGGTGCAGTTGCCATACCAGGCGGTGATACAGCCCGCCAGGATGCTCTCGATTGTGCATCTGTAGAAGTTTGTGAGTGCTTTTGGTGACAAGCCGAATTTCTTCAGCCTCCTGAGGTTGAAGAGGCGCTGCTGCGCCTTCTTCACGATGCTGTCTGTGTGAGTGGACCAATTCAGTTTGTCTGTGATGTGTATGCCGAGGAACTTAAAACTTGCTACCCTCTCCACTACTGTTCCATCGATGTGGATGGGGGGGTGTTCCCTCTGCTGTTTCCTGAAGTCCACAATCATCTCCTTAGTTTTGTTGACGTTGAGTGTGAGGTTATTTTCCTGACACCACACTCCGAGGGCCCTCACCTCCTCCCTGTAGGCCGTCTCGTCGTTGTTGGTAATCAAGCCTACCACTGTTGTGTCGTCCGCAAACTTGATGATTGAGTTGGAGGCGTGCGTGGCCACGCAGTCGTGGGTGAACAGGGAGTACAGGAGAGGGCTCAGAACGCACCCTTGTGGGGCCCCAGTGTTGAGGATCAGCTGGGAGGAGATGTTGTTGCCTACCCTCACCACCTGGGGGCGGCCCGTCAGGAAGTCCAGTACCCAGTTGCACAGGGCGGGGTCGAGACCCAGGATCTCGAGCTTGATGACGAGCTTGGAGGGTACTATGGTGTTGAATGCCGAGCTGTAGTCGATGAACAGCATTCTCACATAGGTATTCCTCTTGTCCAGATGGGTTAGGGCAGTGTGCAGTGTGGTTGAGATTGCATCGTCTGTGGACCTATTTGGGCGGTAAGCAAATTGGAGTGGGTCAAGGGTGTCAGGTAGGGTGGAGGTGATATGGTCCTTGACTAGTCTCTCAAAGCACTTCATGATGACGGATGTGAGTGCTACGGGGCGGTAGTCGTTTAGCTCAGTTACCTTAGCTTTCTTGGGAACAGGAACAATGGTGGCCCTCTTGAAGCATGTGGGAACAGCAGACTGGTATAGGGATTGGTTGAATATGTCCGTAAACACACCGGCCAGCTGGTCTGCGCATGCTCTGAGGGCGCGGCTGGGGATGCCGTCTGGGCCTGCAGCCTTGCGAGGGTTAACACGTTTAAATGTCTTACTCACTTCGGCTGCAGTGAAGGAGAGACCGCATGTTTTCGTTGCAGGCCGTGTCAGTGGCACTGTATTGTCCTCAAAGCGGGCAAAAAAGTTGTTTAGTCTGCCTGGGAGCAAGACATCCTGGTCCGTGACTGGGCTGGGTTTCTTCCTGTAGTCCGTGATTGACTGTAGACCCTGCCACATGCCTCTTGTGTCTGAGCCGTTGAATTGAGATTCTACTTTGTCTCTGTACTGGCGCTTAGCTTGTTTGATAGCCTTGCGGAGGGAATAGCTGCACTGTTTGTATTCAGTCATGTTACCAGACACCTTGCCCTGATTAAAAGCAGTGGTTCGCGCCTTCAGTTCCACACGAATGCTGCCATCAATCCACGGTTTCTGGTTGGGGAATGTTTTAATCGTTGCTATGGGAACGACATCTTCAACGCACGTTCTAATGAACTCGCACACCGAATCAGCGTATTCGTCAATGTTGTTGGCTGACGCAATACGAAACATCTCCCAGTCCACGTGATGGAAGCAGTCTTGGAGTGTGGAGTCAGCTTGGTCGGACCAGCGTTGGACAGACCTCAGCGTGGGAGCTTCTTGTTTTAGTTTCTGTCTGTAGGCAGGGATCAACAAAATGGAATACTGAAGTATAATTACAAGCATTTCATAAGTATCAAAGGCTTTTATTGACAATGACATGAAGTTAATGCAAAGAGTCAATATTTGCAGTGTTGACCCTTCTTTTTCAAGACCTCTGCAATCCGCCCTGGCATGCTGTCAATTAACTTCTGGGCCACATCCTGACTGATGGCAGCCCATTCTTGCATAATCAATGCTTGGAGTTTGTCAGAATTTGTGGGTTTTGTTTGTCCACCCTCCTCTTGAGGATTGGCCACAAGTTCTCAAAGGGATTAAGGTCTGGGGAGTTTCCTGGCCATGGACCCAAAATATCAATGTTTTATTCCCCCAGCCACTTAGTTATCACTTTAGCTTTATGGCAAAGTGCTACATCATGCTGGAGAAGGAATTGTTCATCACCAAACTGTTTCTGGATGGTTGGGAGAAGTTGTTCTCGGAGGATGTGTTGGTACCATTATTTATTCATGGCTGTGTTCTTAGGCAAAATTGTGATTGAGCCCACTCCCTTGGCTGAGAAGCAAACCCACAAATGAATGGTCTACTGTTGGCATGACACAGGGCTGATGGTAGTGCTCACCTTGTCTTCTCCGGACAAGCTTTTTTCCGGATGCCCCAAACAATCGGAAAGGGGATTCATCAAAGAAAATTACTTTACCCCAGTCCTCAGCAGTCCAATCCCTGTACCTTTTGCAGAATATAAGTCGGGCCCTGGTGTTTTTCCTGGAGAGAAGTGGCTTCTTTGCTGCCCTTCTTGACACCAGGCCATCCTCCAAAAGTCTTCGCCTCACATCCTTCACTGTATTCACCTCATTCGCCTCTCAGCTTTGTACTGGTGGTGCCCCGATCCCGCAGCTGAATCAACTTTAGGAGACAGTCCTGGCGCTTGCTGAACATTCTAGGGCGCCCTGAAGCCTTCTTCACAACAATTGAACCACTCTCCTTGAAGTTCTTGATGATCTGATAAATGGTTGATTTAGGTGCAATCTTACTGGCAGCAATATCCTTACCTGTGAAGCCCTTTTTGTGCAAAGCAATGATGACGGCACGTGTTTCCTTGCAGGTAACCATGGTTGACAGAGGAAGAACAATAATTCCAAGCACCACCCTCCTTTTGAAGCTTCAAGTCTGTTATTCAAACTCAATCAGCATGGCAGAGTGATCTCCAGCCTTGTCCTTGTCAACACTCACACACTCACACCTGTGTTAATCACTGATATGATGTCAGCTGGTCCTTTTGTGGCAGGGCTGAAATGCAGTGGAAATGTTTTTGGGGGATTCAGTTAATTTGCATGGCAAAGAGGGACTTTGCAATTAATTGCAATTCATCTGATCACTCTTCATAATTCTGGAGTATATGCAAATGGCCATCTTACAAACTGATGCAGCAGACTTTGTGAAAATTAATATTTGTGTCATTCTCAAAACGTTTGGCCACGACTGTACATTGCCATGCCATCAATGGGGCACTGGCAAAGACCTCACTTCCAACCTCACCTCTGGTCTGCTCACCAACGGTCGTTGATGGGGAGACCATAATTAGGCAGGTTTAGTCTGACCTGTTCAAACTGCAACTTAGTATATGCTTGTTTGTCAGATATCACCTACCCTAACTGCCAGTGATAATAGGACAGTGACTGTGTATGTGTTCACAGATGCATCTATGGAGCCAGCACTTGGAGACCTGCAAGATGATGTGATGGAGTCCTGACCAACAGACAGGCTTGACACTGACGTCTCTGAATGGAGAGACACCTGGCACTCAACACATCCACAATGTGGGACTAAAGCTAATTACTAATAATACAGTACATCAGAAATGTCCAGTATCATTCCATGTGTCGCTGATGAACTGATGCTTAACTCTGCCTATTTCTACAGATGGAGAGGACTGTAGATGCCACAAGCAGGCCTCATCGTTTGATGGGGAGACCATAATTGGGTAGATTTTATCTGACCTGTTCAAACTTCAACATAGTACCTATTTGTGTGTCAGATATTACATATCCTAACTGCCAACGGCAATAGAACAAGGACTGTGTGTGTGTATGTGGTCACATAAACATGTATGGAGCCAGCACATGGAGACCTGCAAGATAATTTGATGAAGTCCAGAATAACAGATGGACCTGATACTAAATGGAAAGCAACCTTCGGCATAACCATGCCCCAGGACTACCTGACATGATGACTCCTTGCTGTCCCCAGTCCACCTGACCGTGCTGCTGCTCCAGTTTCAACTGTTCTGCCTTATTATTATATGACCATGCTGGTCATTTATGAACATTTGAACATCTTGGCCATGTTCTGTTATAATCTCCACCTGGCACAGCCAGAAGAGGACTGGCCACCCCACATAGCCTGGTTCCTCTCTAGGTTTCTTCCTAGGTTTTGGCCTTTCTAGGGAGTTTTTCCTAGCCACCGTGCTTCTACACCTGCATTGCTTGCTGTTTGGGGTTTTAGGCTGGGTTTCTGTACAGCACTTTGAGATATCAGCCGATGTACGAAGGGCTATATAAATACATTTGATTTGATTTGATTTGATACCATTTTTACTAGACACAACTTTTACTTGTAATGTCTTTTTTATGATTGAATTGAATGGTATCAGTTTGTTTGTTGTGATTGTGTAGGGGGAACCAGCTGCAGGCAAGGTTCTGATAAATGGGTGTGTCTTGGTGGTGGCAAGGTCACACCCAGAATACACCCACATCAAACCACACCCCCAAGCCTGTTCACTTTTGGCTTCTGTCATGGCCGCCAGCATTTCTTGAGGAACAAGCCAAAAAAACGGGGCCATATCAGTTGGTGCAGTTTCCCTTTAAAAGTGCAGAGGGTAGACTACCTGTGTCTGTATTGCATCCACATGAAGAGGCTGGAGTGGGACCTGTAAAAAATGTACCCAGTCCTCACGCTCCTGCATGGCGTTCGGCAGCATTGCGTTCGGCGGCATTCCCAGGGAATAAAATATTCAGTGTATGAAATGCATCATCAAACAGCACACATTATATTACACTATTCATAACTCAACAGGATTGCAGGTCCTATTTTGCTGTATCTGTATTAAAAAGTCTGAAATGTGAAGCCAGTCCCAGTTTTCATAAATAGGAGTGCAAATTGGCCTACTTCTAAAGAGGGGATAAAGATCCACTTTCTACCATGTAGTATGATTATACATAGTGGTGTCATCTATGCAGTGAAGACCATATGGAAACAGTGGTCAAGGGCCAAGGTCAGAGCCACATATTCCAGTGTTCTACATATTCACACTCATTGGCAACTGCAGAACCATTGAGAGCTCTGCCACAGAAAGAGCCTTTGAGTTCTCCAAAGACATTCAAAGCTTATATATCTGATAGACTCAGAAACACACCTCCACGATGGCTTATTCACATATTTCCTTGTTTTCCGTTTTTTGGTTGGCTAGAAAATAATGATGGGCTATCATGACAGACCACTGCACTACACTTCTAAATCTAGCCTTATTGTAAAGACTAAAAGCCTGCGCATCAACAACCCATGCTGATCTCATGATAGAATAATGTTACACCCAGAAAATGGGGTTTGTCCCCTGACCGGGCAACCCTGGTCCTAGTAGGCTAGACAACAACATAGGAATGAGAACTATAGGTTCCTCAGTACAGAAACAGCCACTACTGCCATATTACATTTTTGAATTAAGCATCATTTCTTTACCTAACTATGACTTAACAGATTAAGTTGTCTGTGCATCTTCTGTCCACATTTCTTGCATTACATTTTCCTTTCAGCAGATGTTTCTTCTGCAGTTCATCAATTTCAAGACATTTTTTTTCTGTTTGACATACACCATGCAAATTAGTTTTCTAACCAAACAATCTATTTAGGCCCTGCTCTTTAAAAAAATCCAGTTTAGACCAGCTTGGATTTTGAGCTGGTCATGAGCTGGTTGACCAGCTTGGTCATTCTTGTTGACTTGTTTGACCAGCTTGGTCAGAGTGCTTTGATGGTGTGGGGCACACATTATGATTCCCTGTGACAATCAGTTCAGTTCTGTTTGAGAATGTTTGGGGAGGTTACATTCAGGCCTGGTATACCCTGAACCAGAATCTGACCTTACAGGAGATGTTGATATGGCGAATCTTCTTTAAGCACAGGAAGCAGCCATTCAACTTCCAAAAAAAAGAAATGTTTTTTACAAGCAACTGAAAAGATTGTCTACAACAGCTCAATACATTGAAGGTGCCAAAGAGGCAAGAAAACATGTAGGATTAGCTGTAGTAGATGTGGAAGGTGATATTGAGGTTATACGGCCCCTACCAGACCATTTATCAGCGCAACAGAACAGATTTATTAGCTGAACACAGCTTGTGAATTGGGGGAAGGGAAGGCCCTTACTCGCTAGTGGGGTTTAGAGAGCAAGAGGGTTTACTAATTCCACAGGCACACCTATTAAAAACAGACCTTATGTTGAACAGTTGATTGAAGCTATCTGAAAACCTAACACATTGGCTATTGTTAAGGTTGAGGCACACATGGGTTGGTGTGATTATGCTAGAATTGATAACAACATCGCTGATGAGGTGGCCAAGACTGCTGTTTCCCTTTGTCACACACATGCATTTATTTTTTGTTGTTTGTATCATTTGAAACGACTGATCCTGAGAAAGAGCAGCAGGCTGATATTCTCAATCACCAAGTGTGGAGAGAGGGTGTGCTCTCTGTCCTAGGTCTGGCTTATGGCTACATCTTTTGTCTGGCATGCCCTGTTTACCATCAACCATGATCTTTAATATTTGCAGATTGGCTCATGGATTGAGCCATTCGTCAAAGGGGGGATTTAGGAGGAGGAGAAGATTTAGGCCCAATGTTTTTGCCAAAAGTTGAATCAGCACGTAAAAAAAAACAGTTCATTTATGTTTGCACGACATGTTTGTTATTTAACATAGACAAGGGAAATCCACTGCAACCAGGGAAGTTCCCCACTCAAAAAGGACCTTTTTGTCCACCTTGCTATGGATTTCATAGACATGGTAGAGCGAAAATAAAGAAAGAGAAACTGCCTGGTGATAATTGACAGGTTCACCAGGCGGGTGGAAACATTTTCCACCACCAACTGCGTTGCGCGAACAGTTTAAATTGCTAGCTTGGCAAATTAAACTAGGGTTCAGAGTGCCTGAGGTTTGCCTGCAGACAATGGGACTCATCTCATAGGAGATGTGGTTGTCCAAGTGACCAAAATGATGGGTGTTGACCAGAAGTTTGTGTCCATCTATCACCCGTGGAGTAACGGGATTACAGAGAGGGCTAATTAAATTATCAAAGGGGGGCTTGCAAAAGCCTGCCATTCCACAAAAATGAGCTGGGTGGAATGCTTGCCCCTTGTCCTCATGGAAATGCGCAGCAGCCTTAACAAAGGTATTGGGTGTACACCTTATGTGATGTTAACAAGATGTCCAATGAACACCCCAGGGGTGAGACCTATGACTATCCGACAGATAGACATAACTAAGACATAGTGTGACCATTTAGAGTACATGGAGGAACTAACTTCTGTTGTAAGTTTTCTCCACTCTTACACTAGGAAAGCAGCAGAACCAATCCCAGAGGTCCGGATGGTACCATCTCTCCCATTCCAGGCTTCTCCCAGACTGGCAACCATCCTCCTTTAGGACACAGAGGAGGAAAGAGGCTGAGATCCACCGATGAGGAGGGGCCAGAGGAGAAACGGGGGAGACCACAGCCAGCGGGCCGAGACCAAAGGCCAGAAGAACCAACAGAGGGTTCAGCCACAGAATGAAGAGTCATCAGATGTCGAGGACACAATCACACACACACACTATGGTTGGGAAACAAGAAAAAGGCAACCATGGAAAAACACATGCAGGGTATTTAATTGCTCTCCAAATCCTACTCGTTCCCTTTGTGGACGGGGATGTGGAGAATAAAAAATGGGTGAAAGCAGTGACATACATGGGATTACAGGAGAAGGGCTGGCACACGGATAATGATTTTCCAGAAACCCACCTCCACAGCCTTTCTGTGGGGAACCCAGGCAGTACCAATTGGAAATAATTATTTTGGATGTGGATTACTCCATTTTATGCAAAGGAACAATACCAGGGTTTCGACAAAGTAACAGCATTTATACTATTCTGATGTTGGTCACTAGGGGGAAGGAAGCAGCATGGGGAGGTGGATTATCCAATAAGACAATAGGTAATAGTTCAGATGCAGCAAAAAAAATTAAGGAGGGTGGGTCCATTGAGACTAAATAGCCAATGTGGAAGAAGGTTCCTAGCGTACAACCAGGTTAAATTTCCCAACCGATTAAATGCATTGTACCTCCAAAAGTAAATGGGGTATTTTACAGGCAGTACTGTAGATTATGTGTTGACAGGATTAAAACACACAATACCACAAGGATTAAAACACACACTAACTCCACACTCCCTGTTTGTATCTGCAACTCAGGGAATGTAGATGTAGGAAATACCACTAATTGCCTGTCTTACACAGGCCTAAAAACGGATACCAGTAGTTTTGATGTACTGGATAGGCAACAACTGATAACTAGGATAAATATGTCAAACATAGGCAAAGGCATGGGGACACCTCCGGATCATCTCTGGATCTGTAGGGGTAATGGCTACATGTTCCTTCCCATGGGACGGAAAGGGTGTTATCTGGGGAAACCTGAACTGACAGAAGCAACATTACCTGCTTCTGAGCTGCTGAACAGTTCTTTGCAAATTAGTTTCAGATTGAATGGCAGAGCAAAAAATAATAATGAGGCTCTATGTCTCAGGTAGAGATGGCAGCCCTAGTCATCTTTTCAGGTGCAGGAGCTGTACTAAAGGGTAAGGGGATTAACAATTTGACATACTCCATGCAGGCCCTTACTAATTTGATAGTACGGGGTTTTACTCAGTTGTCACTAAAATGTGCAGAATTGGTAGGCAGTAGTGACCAGAGACGAAATGGCACATATTGGCTAAAGACAGAGGGGCCTACAGGTCCTTGGAATAGAAGATCAGGATTACTGTGTCATGTTGCTTCCTGACTCCTTTGACAACATGACAGCTATTATTAATGACCTGGCTAAATTAGGTTGTACTCTGGGAAAAGCTGACAACACCATCTTTGACCAAATTAGACACTGGTTTAAGGGTGTATTTTCACAGGATGGGTAAGGTAATGATGTTCATGTCTGCCATGATTGTTCCATTTCTGGTAGGACTCCTGTGCTTTGCTGTTGATATCTGTATAATAAAGTGCTTGGCTAAAAAGACTGTTGAACAATTGGGGATTTTGGGGTGGTCACAAGAAGAGAGCAAACTTACTTCATGTGGTAGAAGGAGGAATGGGAGTATAGACAGGCTCACCCCAACCCCACCAGCATTCCAAGAACCTCAGGAGTCGTTTCTCCCTTTAGCAGGCCATCCCTGGGATCAAATGGATCCGGGAGATCAGAGCCAAACCTGTTTGATTTCAGAGGAGAATATTATGACTGATTGTGTGAGACTCTGGGTGAGTCTCGAAAGGGGGAATGATGAGGTCAAATTGGGGTCATGATAGGGGCTGTACCAAATGTTTGATGTATTATAATAATTGATGATGCTTATGTTTTTATTAATAGAAGGGGAGGGGCTATGGGACCCCTCCTCCTCTACATATATAGGATCATAGACTACAGATTAACAACATATATATACTCATTATAAGGTTTTAGAATTGTTCCACAGTCTTTTCTAAGTCTCTGCCTCTTATAAAGAAATGGTTTGAGAAATGTGTGAATTATTGCACGGGGTCTGTGAGAAAGCACTTCAAAGATAAACATAGAGCCCTGCAGGGGAGTAGAAGAGATAAGAAGCGCATCAGACATACCTCTATAAATCAACTTGGGGGAGTGGACATTTACTGCTGAGGCCTTAGAAAACACTGGAACTATTGTATCTCTTGCAAGTTTGTATAGCTGTGTATGCATGGGCTTGGTCTGAGGAGTAGCAGGTAATGATGTATGCCGTGACATCACTAGGACTGGACTTCGGGCTTAATCAAATAACTTGGGACTTTTCCTATGGGGCATGAGAGACATCAGTTGTATGTGTGATGTTTGCTCTTTGACTTCTGTCTACAGCTGTATTTTGATAAAAATTGTTATGATTTATAAGTGCACATTTTGAGAGTTCCTCATTTTGTTAAGTAAATAAAACGGAGCACAGAAAAATGGAACCAACACATGCACAAAGTAGATGTCCTCACCGACTTGCCAAAACTATAGTTGGTTAACAAGACATTTGTTGAGTGGTTGAAAAACGAGTTTTAATGACTCCAACCTAAGTGTATGTAAACTTCCGACTTCAACTGTATCCCACTGGGTTTAGAGTGCTTATTTGCAGTAGGAAATTGTCTGATAAAAGCTATAAGTGTCACCACTTCTGCCGAAGTCCTTGCCTCTCCTTGTTCGGGCGGTGCTCTGCGGTCGATGTCACCGGCCTTCTAGCCATCATTGATCAATTTTTCATTGGTTTTGTCTTGTCTTCCCACACACCTGTTTTCAATCCCATTCATTACCTGTTGTGTATTTAACCCTCTGTTTCCCCTCATGTCTTTGTCAGAAATTGTTTTATGTCAATTGTTGTTTTATGTTGTATTGGTGCGCGACGGGTCCTCGTACCCATGTTCGTTTATGTATGTACGTATTTAGTGTTTGGAGTGTGTTAAGTGGACTTATATTAAAAGACTCCATTTACACTCCGTTTGACTCTCCTGCACCTGACTTCCCTGACACCTATACACACGACTCTGACAATAAGTAAGAAATGGTGATTAATTTTTTTTTTTTTTAAGTAATCCCTAATTAGTGCATTTGCTTTTCCAGATCCTTACCAAATAATCTCATGAACTAATCATCTATATTCATATTACTATTCAAATAATCATGACCTGCAGATGAGCCTGGTGTGGTGGAGTTTTCTGAGGAGCCAGTTCCTATTTCAAAGATCTTCCATGATGCCCAAACACAGTGGTCAGACCCAGTAATGGAGGACCACGCCTACTCCAAAGGACCTATCATCACATGTGGCATGACAACTGCACCAGCCCCTGAGAGGTCACTGTCTTTTGGAGACGTGACATTGAAAGATGATGCAAGACTCTCAGCTGTACCACAGGCATTCCACTATTAGAATTCAACACTCTTGTGTCTTGCTTACAAGGTTTTGCACCCCACATCATCAACAATTCCCGGTTGTAGACCAAATTCTGTTCGACACGAATGAAACTTAGACAGAACTTTGTTATAGCTGATTTAGCAAGACACTTCAAATGGTCACCCGGGTCAGGTCAGTAAAACATTGAAATTCATTGCTGAGCACACCAAGGATCTCATTCCATGATGGCTGCCTCGTGAGACGATAAAGGCTACTATGTCACAGGTTTTTCAGGAGAATTTGTCAAACACAACTTGTGTTATGGACTGCACAGAAAGTGTTTTGCAGAAGGCTAAAAAAACTGGACTCGAACGGAATCTCAGTCACTACTATGCCAGTAATACTGTAAAATATCTAGTTGCAACTGTTCCATCAGGAAAGGTTATTTCAGAGGCTTGTGGTGGGGAAATGAAGCGATAGGTTCATAACACAGAACGCAGTGTTTCTCGACCATTTGCGTGCTGGAGATGAGGTGATGGGGGGACCCAGGCTTCACAATTATAGACGTGCTAGAGGAACGGAATGTATGCTTGGTCTTACCAGCATTTACATGCAAGCAATGCCAGTTGACAAATGAGCAGGTCACTCGCACACGACGCGTTACTGATGTCCGTATTCATGTGGAGCGAGCACTAAGGCGTCTTAAGGGGTACAAGATTCTCTCTCAAACTGTGGCTATTAAATTGGTCCCGAAAATTGACAAAATACTTAAAATGTGTGCAGCTCTTGTAGGTCTGAGAGGAGAGCTTATGTCTAGCAAATAGACACAATGTCTAACACAATCAACATGACTAACAACATGCACTGATCGCTTATGTATTCCAAAAACGTACATCACTTTACTCTATTAATGAACTGCAAAACATTGTCAGCATTTGTAACATTCTTTTATTCCAACTGTTAGCTGTGTTTGTTTTTAAAACATTGTTTTGTCAGCTCACACAACTGCCTGTACCAATTTGCCTATTTTAACTAGTTCTGTCCTGTGAAAAATTGACATGGTCTTATGACAAATAAACTGGTGAGATCAATTGATTATCTAATATATTAGTATGATTTAATATATATATTTATTAAAACGGTACTTCATGAAGTAAGTGCACACTCAAACAAATTGAATTGTGCACGCCCAGCATATTTCACCTACTGCTCACTCCCATTTACTTAAAGAGCTCCATGTACTTTGGGCAGAGATGTATCTTCTTTTCAGCCAAATCATCAGCCAACCTAGGTAGCATGTTTAAAAAGTAGAACTTGTGCAGCTGTTGCATCTACTGTATATAGTCTTTATCAAATGGAATGTCCACTCTATGTGTTTGCTTGGTGTCCAGACGACCAGCATGCAGCTGTATAGGCCCAGGCTTGTCATGGTCACTTGTCTGAAAGAAGGAATCAGAAAGCACATTGCCACAAAATTCTGATTAGTATGAGTTCACAATACAATGTTCAATACGTGTAATACTATAGCTAATCATCTATTTGAAAAACATGGATACTAAAACATTAGTATCCATCTTTCCATTGGGACTAATTAGGTACTGTCCATCATCCAAGCTTTTGATGTCACTTTTGCCATGCTTTGTTGCTGTATTGCTAGTGAAGGTTGGGTGCAAATGCTCATTTACACATTTTTGGGGGGGATCGGTGTAGTTTCGTTTGGGGACTCGTTTCGCTGTGCCGGCTGTTAGACGCAGTGTCCTAGCATCGTGGCATAGCTGTGAAGCACTTTGGTTTCTTGGTTTCTTCCATCAATGTAGCTGTTTGTACGGGGAATCATTTGATGTGAGCCTCATAAAACATTGTGTACTTCCTACAGTGTTGTTCAGTGTGACACAGTGTGTTTGTGTGGGCTGAATCAGGTTGACTTGGGCCTGCCTTGCTGCTGCTGTCTACATCTGCTCTGTAACTTAGCTGAAGAAGACCATTTGTCTGGAGCCGAAATAGTGGAGCCATTACCGAGGACTTGATGTGGCTTGTGAACTCGGCATGGTTCCTAAAAAGTCGGGGAGAGGTTGTGGAATCGCCCTGTGACGACGTTGGTGGGCCTGGATATGTGTGGTGGGGTCTGTGGTGTTTAATGTGTTTCGCCTTCCTCAGCCCTTCATTCTTCCTCACACCTGAGTTCCACTTCCTTGCCTGACTGCACTCTCAACCTACATTGAAGAAAATATGTTTTTTGTTATCTAACCCAGTGTTTCCCAAACCCTTCCTGAGGTACCCGTGGTCCTGCACATTCGTGTCATTTTTGGTCGTTACTTTACTGACCTTCCACAGATTTGCTGCAGCATGACTACAAGAGCGTCCTGGCCCTGCAATACATGAGCAACCCGCTGTCTGTATGACACCTGTCGTTGATGCTAGGACCCACACCTTGTGATGAGATGCGTGCAGGCTCTGACTCAGCTCTTTGTCTGCTTTTAGGTCGACAAGGTCATCTCCAACATCCTTCAATAACACCTGACTGACTTTGTTACTGTGTAGGTATTGGTACGTCTCCAAACTTTTTGGAGTTGCTCATCGCCTTACCATTGCAAGCTACGGATTCAACAAAGTAAGTAAATATGCTACTGTACGTGATACGAGGCCACTTCTTCACCGTCATCTTCCCAACCGTCAATTACCCTTTCTAACCTCCATCAGGTTGTGTTCCCACATCATTATAAGTTTGGCAAGCTCTTCATGAATGAATGAAGAAACCGTTTGCTTACTTCGAACCAGAAATAACACCCCTATCGAATGAGGATCGTAGATTGGACAAGCCATGGAGCCAAGGTCCAATGAGAGGCAGGCAGAAGAAGGCTCTCAGATGTGAGGTGAAACCATGACGACCATGGCTGCTGGGTTCCAGGAAACGTAATTTCTCCACAATCCCTCCATAATTACGGTTAAAAGGCCATATCTCTGTGGAGTGGGCCCAGCTGGTCTTTACCATCTCCCAGCTGAGTTCAGACCACCTGATATGTCTCGACTATTTCCTGGTTTAATTTTTGAATGGGCATTAAGCTTATTTAATCAAATTCATGAAAACATGATTATTTAAGGTACCAGTCAAAAGTTTGGACACACCTACTCGCTCAAAGGTTTTTCTTTATTTTTACAATTTCTACATTGCAGAATAATAGTGAAGACATCAAAACTATAAAATAACACATATGGAATCATGAAGTAACCAAAAAAGTGTTAAACAAATCAAAATATATTTTATATTTGAGATTCTTCAAAGTAGCCACCTGTCACGCCCTGGTCGAAGTATTTTGTGTTTATCTTCATTTATTTGGTCAGGCCAGGGTGTGGCATGGGTTTTTGTATGTGGTGTGTATGTATTGGGATTGTAGCTTAGTGGGGTGTTCTAGTTAAGTCTATGGCTGTCTGAAGTGGTTCTCAATCAGAGGCAGGTGTTTATCGTTGTCTCTGATTGGGAACCATATTTAGGCAGTCATATTCTTTGAGTGTTTCGTGGGTGATTGTATTGTAAAATTTTATTTCACCTTTATTTAACCAGGTAGGCTAGTTGAGAACAAGTTCTCATTTGCAACTGCGACCTGGCCAAGATAAAGCATAGCAGTGTGAGCATACAACAAATAGTTACACATGGAGTAAACAATTAACAAGTCAATAACACAGTAGAAAACAAAGGGGGGGTCTATATACAATGTGTGCAAAAGGCATGAGGAGGTAGGCAAATAATTACAATTTTGCAGATTAACACTGGAGTGATGAATGATCAGATGGTCATGTACAGGTAGAGATATTGGTGTGCAAAAGAGCAGAAAAGTAAATAAATAAAAACAGTATGGGGATGAGGTAGGTGAAAAGGGTGGGCTATTTACCAATAGACTATGTACAGCTGCAGCGATCGGTTAGCTGCTCATATAGCTGATGTTTGAAGTTGGTGAGGGAGATAAAAGTCTCCAACTTCAGCGATTTTTGCAATTCGTTCCAGTCACAGGCAGCAGAGTACTGGAACGAAAGGCGGCCAAATGAGGTGTTGGCTTTAGGGATGATCAGTGAGATACACCTGCTGGAGCGCGTGCTACGGATGGGTGTTGCCATCGTGACCAGTGAGCTGAGATAAGGCGGAGCTTTACCTAGCATGGACTTGTAGATGACCTGGAGCCAGTGGGTCTGGCGACGAATATGTAGCGAGGGCCAGCCGACTAGAGCATACAAGTCGCAGTGGTGGGTGGTATAAGGTGCTTTAGTGACAAAACGGATGGCACTGTGATAGACTGCATCCAGTTTGCTGAGTAGAGTGTTGGAAGCCATTTTGTAGATGACATCGCCGAAGTCGAGGATCGGTAGGATAGTCAGTTTTACTAGTTTTACTATTGTCCTTAGTGTCCTTGTTCCTGTCGCTGTGTTAGTTTACACAAGTATAGGCTGTTTCGGTTTTCGTTACGTTCTTTGTTTTGCAGTGTTTATAATTGATTTGTTTATTAAACATGGATCGCAATCTACACGCTGCATTTTGGTCCGACTCTCCTTCACCACAAGAGAACCGTTACACCACCCTTTGCCTTGATGACAGCTTTGCACACTCTTGGCATTCTCTCAACCAGATTCATGAGGTAGTCACCTGGAATACATTTCAATTAAAAGATGTGCCTTGTTAAAAGTTCATTTGTGGAATTTCTTTCCTTCTTAATGCGTTTGAGCTAGTCAGCTGTGTTGTGACAAGGCATGGGTGGTATACAGAAGATAGCCCTATTTGGTAAAAGACCAAGTCCGTATAATGTCGTGAACAGCTCAAATAAGCAAAGAGAAACAACCTTCCACCATTACTTTAACCTCTTAAATGTAATGGCAAAATTTTGATTTTCGCCTAAATAGATGTACCCAAAAGTAACTGCTATTCATGTATAATGGTATATTTGGAAAGAAAACATCTGGGAGATTGAATAAATAATCAGAAGATAAATAGGAGTTGCATAGTTCATAATACACAAGATCAAGCACACACAAAATAACATTTACATTTTTTTTTGTTTTTTGTAAGCTATAAGTGAATTATTGATTCCCAGAGCTGGAAACACATTAGATGGCTTCCACAACATGTGAACAATATCATTTAAAAAATGGGATTGATAGACCTAACCACTAGAAATGGGCAGATGTTTTAGTAGGTGGTGTCAGGTGTGGTCACGGGACGTTTCCAAGTGTCTGTAAACCTCTCCAAAATGGCATTCTTTTGAATTCTGATCGGTTTTATGTATTAACTCTAAAAATAGAAAAGTGAGGTGTAACTTTGCATTTGGACTTTTGATGCGTACACTAATGCTAATACATATGTTACATTACGTTTATGCTACATATCCTTTAAATGACCCCCATTTCACGAATTTGATGATAATAGCTACAAGCCTATTCAAAATCAATACTGGCCTTGAACAAGGAAGTAGGCAGGACTTTCATGGGGTATTCTGCTCTATTTCACAAGAGCCAATCATTGCCATTTCAGAGCGTACCCTGTGGTTGCCCTTTTCCCCCTCTGTTTGTTACATTACATAAATGTCACTCGCAGAAGGAGCTGATCCAGGGATGTCCTGTCTATTCAGCGGTTTCCTGTTTATTCAGGGGTTTCCTGACAGTCCCAGTACATCTCCTCAGACAGCCAGATCAATGGATCGGACACAGTTAAGCAGAAATGGCCTGATTTAATTTTCACATTCACAAGATGATGGATAATTGAAACACGTATGTGTGTGTATGTGTGTCTCCCACCAATATTCCTCTACGAACAACTTAGAAAAGGAGAATAACTTCAAAGACACATAAAAAGCACAAGCCAATATACAGTAGGTAGCAGTCAAATAAGCAGAGCACCCCACTGTGAGGCTATAAAGTTCTGAAACCTTGCTCCCTCCCTCTGCCCTGTTCCTTAGTAGCAGGATATAAAGTGGCTCACTTTATACTGGTAGGAGAGGTATGGAGTCTTCAGAGTAACAATGAAAAATACTCTCCTTTAGAGTTCATGTCACCTTCATCAGAAGGGGTCCATGTTGACTTCCTGCGGTGGGCTGCATGTCTTGGATAATTCATACATAGGAAGGTACACTAGAATGGTCCCAGATGTGGTGAGTTGGACAGGTGGGTTGAACAGGCTCTGAGGAGGTTGTAAAGCAGGGAGTGACAGACTGAAGAGGTCTGCAAAAGATGCAATATTCAAATGCAAAATATGCTGTTTGGATATCATAAGCTACCATTAGCCAAACAAAGGTCAACGTATCAAGTGACTGTATCCATGGCTATATCGAATGAGGATTGTAGACCGGACAAGCCTTGGAGAGAAAGAAAACCCCAAGGTCCAATGAGAGGCAGGTACATCAGATGGGGCTAACCCAAACAACCCTGAACAAGGCCCTCAGATGTGAGGTGAAATCACGATGACCATAAGTTGCTGGGTTCCAGGAAACGTGATTGCTCCACAATCCCTCCAGAGTACAGACCACCTGGAAAGTGATATGACACCATAGCATTCACACTGAGTGAAAGTTGCCCTCAGACTCTAGGGTCTCTCAGTTTTGTGTTTCCCCCACTAGTGGTTAAGCAGAAGATTTGGGGAAGGTGAGTTGATCCTAGATCAATGCCTAAGGGCAACATAGAACCATTACTCACACAGCAGTCCCCAAGGTCATTTCCTCTGCCATCCTAATTTTCTCAACACTCCATGCTTTATCTCTCTGGAATTGGACTTGAGTGCCAAGCTCATGTTTCTTTTATAGACTGTGATTGAATACTGTAACCCACCCATTTTTACAGAGCTCTCAAATCCACTTATACACTATCACAACATCCACAGTTTGTGTTTTAATCCCACTTAAAGCTTGTTTGATTGAATCCTGTTACCAGAGGCAAAATACAACACATAGTACAAATGAGATCTGTTCTGGCTGAAAACGCAGCTTATTGCAATGAAAACATCTTAATTTGATTGTGTTTTCGATGTCTTGCTTTTTATCTTCAAAGGCAGTACTACACCAGGGATAAGTGACTTCATGAGAACGGACACGCTCATGGCGAGAAAGGCGAGCATCATGCCAAAATATTGTTTCCTAATTTTAATCATGATTAATAAGTGATGAATCATATTCCTACCACCTTCTTTAACCCCACAACAAGTGCATGGAAGTTGAACACAATTCTCTAGCCATCCCAACAAAACAAATTATAACTTGAATCCAGGAGATAAAGAGAGACACTGACAATACACGACATGTACAGTGCCTTCAGAAAATATTCACAGCCTTTGACTTTTTCCACATTTAGTTGTGCTACAAAGTGGGATTAAAATGGATTTCATTGTCATTTTTATGCTTGGATACTTTAACATTTTTCTTATGGCAATTAAAGCACAAATATATTTTGACTAGGTAAGTATTCAACGCCCTGAGTCAATACATGTTAGAATCACCTTTGTCAGCAATTAAAGCTTTGAGGCTTTCTGGGTACGTCTCTAAGAGCTTTGCAAGCCTAGATTGTACAATATTTGGACATTATTATTATTTTTTAAATTCGTTAAGCTCTGTCAAGTTGGTTGTTGATCATTGCGAGACAACCATGTTTAAAGTCTCCCATAGATTTCCATGCCTATTTACAGTAAGTCAAAACTGTAACTAGGCCTCTCAGGAACATTCAATGTCGTCTTGGTTAGTACCTCCAGTTATAATTGGCCTTGCGTTTTGGTTATTGTCCTGCTTTAAAGGAGGATTCGTCTCCCAGTGTCCTTTTCTTTTTATAAAAAAAAACTCCCTAGTCCTTGCCGATGACACATTATGCAGCCACCACCATGCTTAAAAATATGAAGAGTTGTACACAGTGATGTGTTATGTTGGATTTGCCCCAAACATAATGCTTTGTATTTAAAACAAAAAGTGAATTTCTTTGACACGTTTTTTTCAGTATTTCTTTAGTGCCTTATTGCAAACAGAATGCATGTTTTGGGATATTTTTTATTCTGTACATGCTTCCTTCTTTTCACTGTGTCATTTCGGTTAGTCTTGTGGAGTAACTACAATGTTGATCCATACTGAGTTTTCTCCTATCACAGCCATTTAACTCTGTAACTGGTTTAAAATCACCATTAGTCTCATGGTGAAATCTCTGAGTAGCTTCCTTCATCTCTGTCAACTGAGTTAGCAAGGATGCCTGTCACACAACAAAAGGTGGTGTGAATACTTTCTGAAGGCAATGTATGCCATTGTCTATAATTGCTGCAACATGATCAGTAGATGGATGGCTAATGGAGTGATGGGATATAAATACATTCTCAAAAATACGATGGTGATGATCAGGGCTCTAAATTTACAGTTTTCATTGGGCACTAGTGCTCCCAACTTTAAATGGTTAGAAGCACAACATAAAATCACCAGAAGATTTTCATTGATTGAGATATAGCATATTGAGCCCATGTGAATTCTAGCTACTTTTGAAGATCATGTTTTGCTCTGGAAACTAATATTTAACCCTGTCAAGACACGTGTTTATTAGGAAAAGATCAAATGTTGATTCAAAAACCTTTCATTTAAATTACTAAGTAATTTGTTGAACATTATGTGTAAAAGTACTACCTATCGAGATACATTACATAGAAAATTCTACATTCTCTTTAGGAGAGTCAAGTTTTGTGAGTGAAGACATGCAAGCAATCAGTCATTCATTCATTGCAATGATTGTTGATCTTCTAAAGAAGATCGCCCTTTTCTTTAAGTGCCCCCAAATATTTAGATACATGTATACTGGTAAAGCAAGCCGGGTTGTTAGCTAGCTAGCTAATGAGGTAACATGACTGAACAAGGCGTTATCAAATGCCCATTAGCGGTTTTGGAAAGACCTGCGACAATAGTTTTTGGCAGATAGATAAAAAAAATCTACCAGCCACTCAAAACTCTTACCAGCCAATTTATTTATTCACCATAATAACACACACAAAAAATATCGATTTAGTTTTTCCAGGTTTCGGATTTCCCCAGCATTTATTTCAGGTTTTTCACTCTCAAAATCACACAAAAATTTAAAAAAAACTAAAATAAGGTGGATGTTCTAAGTCCACAACAATGCTTAACATCAGGAGACCAACTTTAAGGTCTGGGGAATAAAAAATATATATATTTTGGAGGGTATAGTTGCCCTTTAATTTTAATTGCCCACCTCAGAGACTGCTCAAAAGCACAGTTTTCAAAACAAAAAGACCACCGGATTGATACTAACCATCATATGATATCATTCTGCAAGGTAAGCTTACTTTGCAGTTAACATTTCATTTGCAACATTTTATTGGAAAGCCTTTAGCAATGACTGTTTCGGCATGGCTATACACACAGTGGTAGACACAGGCATTCACATGTCTTCAAAAAAGTTGCATGAAATACAAATCACCGATGCATTCTTTGGCTTTGGATTGAACAAATCTACGCTCACTTCTTTCTCTAGTGCACTCGGAAACAACTGTGCAGTGAAGCCCATCATTACAATAATTATTCTGGGTATTAGTTTTTTCCTGGTTGCGCTGGTGCTCCCAAAATAAAATGTCAGGATATCTAGGAGCACATGGTCGCACTTTAGAGCCCTGGCGATGATGATAAAAAATTGCTTACTTATTTGGCCTGTGGATGACAGCCCGGTTGTGCCTCGGCATCATTACAGTTGGGACACAATGAGAGAAAGAAAAAAATGGAGAGAGAAAAAAGGGGAATAATGATGAAGAGGGGAATAATGATGGAGTCTGTCTGGAGAGGGAAAAGGACTGTTTCATCATCCTTCTGCATAAAAATCTTGTTTCACTTCTTTATTCTCTTTCTTTCTCCCTCAGCTTCCATATGGAGAGAGAGTTGAGTGAGAAGAGAAAGGGAGAGATAGAAAAAGAGAGTTCTATGGAGTAGAATGGTCAGAGAGAGAGAGATCCCGACTAAGAGGAAGAGAGAAAGAGCAGTAAGAGACAGAGGGAGCAAAAGAGGAAGAGGGGGCACAATAGAGAGAGAGAGAGAGAGAGAGAGAGCGAGAGACAGGCAGAAATGCCCTTTGAAAGAGCAGGAGGCATGCTTTCCAGGGCTGCTTTTGGGTGTCAGACCACCCGCTCTAATCAATCAGTAGTAGACTCTTGACGTACAGTATGTGCCACCGCCTCTGCTCCAAACAAATAGTGTAAGTACATCTATATACCTCTGTCTTACCATTTCCTCCTTTTGGGCATTGGCAGACAGGAGCATCTGCCCTCGCACCATGCACACACACACACGCGTTGCATGTGTGATTTCAGACAGGTTGCGTTTGTTGTTGTTGCATATGGTTAGAGAAGGGTGTGAGGGGAGTGTCTGTCTGGTGGGTTTCCCCGCAGGTGGAGGAGAATCCCAGTACGTGTACAGCAGAGGGTGGGGGACTCCTCTCTCACTCGCTCTCCACGCTCCACTCAATAATCCACACTCCCATGCACAAATCACAGAGGGGGAAACTCCGCTGCCCAACACCCACACACTCATCCATAAATGATCAGATACACAGCTGGGAGCCTGGGATGACAGACAAAGAAAGAGAAGGAGACTGGGATAAAAATAGGTGGATAAAGACAGACAGAGGGAGGGGAGAGAGATAGAGAAAGAAAGAGAGAAAGAAAGAAAGAAAGAAAGAGCATTTGCAATGGGTTGAAATAGGACAAGCACACCATAAGGTTTGAGAAACTCAAATGCATTGACTAAACAACCCACTGGATACCCCACGCCATTTTAACAAACTTGGGTAATATCTGGTTCAGATGTTCATTAATGATATTTCAACCTTTATTCAACCACTCAAAAAGATAGACAGAAGTTTGTTGAATTTCAACCATCTAAAAGCACAACCAAATTTCAGTGGATAAACAACTCCTGATGTTTGGTTTATTTGTCATCAAAAAGTGTGATCACTTTCAACCATTTAAAAGCCCAGAAAAGTTCAAATAGGAATACAATGTCAGATATTTTGTATTCAACAACTTAATTGTTATCACTGTGCTTCACCTAATAGCACAACCAAATGACCTGGATTCAATGATGTTTGAGATCCTTTGCAGATTATTACAGCAATTGTGAAGATCTCCACAGACCTGTGACCTTTGCATGCAATCTTTAAAATGCACACTTTCTATGATTACATAAGAATGCATTTAGTAATGGTAAGTTCAACATGTGGCCATGGGTGTGTTACTCATTTAAAGGTTGAATAAATAGTTTTACATTAGTTTGTAAGATTTACTCTATTACAAATTACTAATATTGAATGGTGTTTGGTTGACAATGCAACCAATATCTGTATTTTAAGGAGATATACAGGTATCAAGCCAGATTAAGTCAGTGGCAGAACTATAAAAGCAGAAGATACATCTCCTTATTTGGTTGTGTTAACACCCAAACACAATTCAGTATCCAGTTTGTCTACAAATTAATAATTGGACTCATGTCTCCATTAAGCTAGGGTGCTATCCAGATTGTCATACCGACATTGTGCCATCACAGGATATCTGGTAATACCGGCACTGAACACAAGGGCGCGATTTTCAAACCCCACTGAGCCTCTGGAATCCAAAGGTTAGCAATGCTAACAACAACATGTACAATTCCATAATGAATGCTAGCTAAATGGTAATGAGAGAATGCAAACATTTAATACAATATCTGACATAAATGATTTGCAGGACAGACATCCCAGCTCATAAAGTTATAAAAGTTATTTAGAAAATGCTACTCACAGTCTTTTTCAAGCACAAAACCAATATTAATCAACAAGGCTCTTGATCCAGGAGGGGATTCCCTGCTGTTCTCAAGAGAAGCTTGATTTTGCAAGAAGCTAACCACTTAGCTAGGAAGTAACTAAGTTAGCAAACCAAATGTACAACTGCCGAGCATTTAGCAAATTTTAGACGTTTAACTTAATAGTTATAAGATATCTAGCTGGAATGTCCCTGATTGAGTATGTAATACCAACATGTTTCAAGCAGACCACCATAGTCCATGTGCCCAAGAACATGAAGGCAACCTGCCTAAATGACTATAGACCCGTAGCACTCACGTCCGTAGCCATGAAGTGCTTTGAAAGGCTGGTAATGGCTCACATCAACTCCATTATCCCAGAAACCCTAGACCCAGTCCAATTGGCATACTGTCCAAACAGATCCACAGATGATGAACTCTATTGCACTCCACACTGCCCTTTCCCACCTGGACAAAAGAAACACCTATGTGAGAATGCTGTTACTTGAATACAGCTCAGCGTTCAACACCATAGCGCCCTCAAAGCTCATCACTAAGCTAAGGATTCTGGGGCTAAACACCTCCCTTTGCAACTGGATCCTGGACTTCCTGATGGGCCGCCCCCAGGTGGTGAGGGTAGGTAGCAACACATCTGCCACGCTGATCCTCAACACTGGAGCCCCTCAGGGGTGCGTGCTCAGTCCCCTCCTGTACTGTCTGTTCACCCATGACTGCATGGCCAAGCACGACTCCAACACCATCATTAAGTTTGCTGACAACACAACAGTGGTAGGCCTGATCACTGACAATGACGAGACAGCCTATAGGGAGGAGGTTAGAGAACTGTCCGGGTGGTGCCAGAATAACAACCTATCCCTCAATGTAACCAAGACTAAGGAGATGATTGTGGACTACAGGAAAAGGAGGACCGAACATGCCCCCATTCTCATCGACGGGGCTGTAGTGGAGCAGATTGAGAGCTTCAAGTTCCTTGGTGTCTACATCACCAACAAACTAGAATGGTCCAAACACACCAAGACAGTCGTGAAGAGTGCACAAGAAAGCCTATTCCCCCTCAGGAACCTAAAAAGATTTGGCATGGGTCCTGAGATCCTCAAAAGGTTCTACGGCTGCAACATCGAGAGCATCCTGACCGATTGCATCACTGCCTGGTATGGCAATTGCTCGGCCTTCAACCGCAAGGTACCACAGAGGGCGTACGGCCCAGTACATCACTGGGGCAAAGCTGCCTGCCATCCAGGACCTCTACACCAGGCAGTATCAGAGGAAGGCCCTAAAAATTGTCAAAGACCCCAGCCACCCCAGTCATAGACTGTTCTCTCTACTACCGCATGTCAAGCGGTACCGGAGTGCCAAGTCTAGCACAAAAAGGCTTCTCAACAGTTTTTACCCCAAAGGCATAAGACTCCTGAACAGGTAATCAAATGGCTACCTGGACTATTTGCATTGTGTGCCACGCCAACCCCTCTTTTACACTGCTGCTACTCTCTGTTTATCATTTGCATAGTCACTTTAACCATATCTAAATGTACATACTACCTCAATCAGCCCAACTAACCGGTGCCTGTATATAGCCTCGCTACTGTATACAGCCTCGCTACTGTCATTTTTCACTGTATTTTTACTGTTGTTTTTATTTCTTTACTTACCTATTGTTCACCTAATACCTTTTTTGAACTGTTGGTTAGAGCACGTGACAATTCAACTTTGATATGATTTTGATTTGGCAAACATTTAGTTTTCAATGTCATGCTGTAACTAGATCATCTGGTGCATACTGCACAACAGTGAGTGAGTGACTCACAAGGCCTCCGGTCTCTCGTCTTTGTGTGCTTGTAAACAAAACAACATGGGACTGATGGTAAGCTTTATAATGAAAAATAATGTGACAGCTGAAATGAAGAACGAGATCTGCTTTATCTCCTAACGTATTGCACAAGTTGACTGCAGGTATTTACTTAAAAAGTAGCCGCAAATATTCAAATGTATAAAAAAATAGTTTCAACGGTAATGACGATATTGAAAAACCATCTTGTGGATATTTCCAGATACCCCAGTATAAGGTATATAGGGCATACCACCCAAGCCTAGTTTTGATCTTAACCAAAAATAGAAGTTAAACAATAGAACTAAATCAAATCAAAGGCACTTTTAAATAACGTTTGATTTGATTGTCCTATTCTTTAGCTTTGATTTTTGGTTGAGATGGAGACAATAATTCATATTCTGGATTCACAACTTGAAGATTACATTTTAAAAATGAACCAAAGCTTGAAACACATCTACAGTTTGTACTGTCTATTTTTTATTGAACCCCGAGTGGAATTGAAACAACTGGCTGAAATAGCATCACCGATGACATATGAGTGATAAAGTATGGTTACATTCATTTGCTTTGATAAACCTACCCTTTGGAATGACTTTGGTAGCAACAGTGCATCTATTTCATGTTTTAAGTGGAAATCTCTCATTCTCATGATAGCACATTGGTAATAGTCAGTGACAAATACTGTAGTTAAGCAGGGCTTTGTTAAAGCTGTAGACAGATCAATTATGCAATAGGATGTGCTGCCCATTCTATAGTTATTTATTCTGATAGTGGATACTAACGTTGACAATCTGACGTTGTTTTAAAAGTACAAATTCAACATACAGTTGATGTCGGAAGTTTACATACACTTAGGTTGGAGTCATTAAAATGCGTTTTTCAACCACTCCAGCAATTTATTGTTAACAAACTATAGTTTTGGGAAGTCGGTTAGGACATCTACTTTGTGCATAACAAGTTATTTTTCCAACAATTGTTTACAGACAGATTATTTCACATATAATTCACTGTATCACAATTCCAATGGGTCAGAAGTTAACATACACTAAGTTGACTGTGCTTTTAAACAGCTTGGACATTTTCAGAAATTGATGTCATGGCTTTAGAAGCTTCTGATTAGCTAATGTATAACATTTGAGTCAATTGGAGGTGTACCTGTGGATGTATTTCAAGGTCTAACTTCAAACTCAGTGCCTCTTTGCTTGACATCATGGGCAAATCAAAAGAAATCAGCTAAGACCTCAGAAAACAAAATTATAGACCTCCACATGTCTGGTTCATCCTTGGGAGCAATTTCCTAACTCCTGAAGGTACAACGTTCATCTATACAAGCAAAAGTACGCAAGTATAAACACCATGGGACCACACAGCCGTTATACCGCTCAGGAAGGAGACGCGTTCTGTCTCCTAGAGATGAACATACTTTGGTGCGAGAAGTGCAAATCAATCCCAGAACAACAGCAAAGGACCTTGTGAAGATGCTGGAGAAAACGGGTACAAAAGTATCTATATCCACAGTAAAGTCCTCCATCGACATAACCTGAAAGGCTGCTCAGCAAGCAAGAAGCCACAGCTCCAAAACCGCCATAAAACCGCCAGACTACGGTTTGCAACTGCACATGGGGAAAAAGATCGTACTTTTTGGGGAAATGTCCTCTGGTCTGATGAATAAATAATAGAACTGTTTTGCCATAATGACCATCGTTATATTTGGAGGAAAAAGGGGGAGGCTTGCAAGCCAAAGAACACAATCCCAACCGTGAAGCACGGGAGTGGCAGCATCATGTTGTGGGGGTGCTTTGCTGCAGGAGGGACTGGTGCACTTCACAAAATAGATGGCATCATGAGGGAGGCAAATTGGGTCTTCCAAATGGACAATGACCGCAAACATACTTCCAAAGTTGTGGCAAAATGGCTTAAGGACAACAAAGGTATTGGAGTGGCCATCACAAAGCCCTGAACTCAATCCTATAGAAAATTTGTGGGCAGAACTGAAAAAGCTTGTGCGAGCAAGGAGGCCTACAAACCTCACTCAGTTACACCAGCTCTGTCAGGAGGAATGGGCCAAAATTCACCCACCTTATTGTGGGAAGCTTGTGGAAGGCTACCCGAAAGGTTTTAGCCAAGTTAAACAATTTAAAGGCAATGCACCAAATACTAATTGAGTGTATGTAAACTTCTGACCCACTGGGAGCGAAATAAAAGCTGAAATAAATAATTCTCTCTACTATTATTCTGATATTTCACATTCATAAAATAAAGTGGTGATCCTAACTGACCAAAGACAGGGAATTTTTACTAAGATTAAATGTCAGGAATTGTAAAAGAAAAACTGAGTTGAAATGTATTTCGCTAAGGTGTATTTAAACTTCCGACTTCAACTGTAGGTTTTCCTTTTCTCGTGTGGAAAAGGGCAGTGTGGAGTGCAATAGAGGTTACGTCATCTGTGGATCTGTTTGGGTGGTATGCAAATTGGAGTGGGTCTAGGTTTTCTGGGATAATGGTGTTGATGTGAGCCATTACCAGCCTTTCAAAGCACTTCATGGCTACGGACGTGAGTGCTACAGGTCTATAGTCATTTAGGCAGGTTACCTTCGTGTTCTTGGGCACAGGGACTATGGTGGTCTGCTTGAAACATGTTGGTATTACAGACTCAATCAGGGACATATTGAACATGTCAGTGAAGACACCTGCCCGTTGGTCAGCACATGCCCAAAGCACACGTCCTGGTAATCCGTTTGGCCCCGCAGTCTTGTGAATGTTGACCTGCTTAAAGGCCTTTCTCACGTCGGCTACGGAGAGTGTGATCACACAGTCATCCGGAACAGCTGATGCTCTCGTGCATGTCTCAGTGTTGCTTGACTCAAAGCGATTATAGAAGTGATTAGCTTTCTGGTAGACTAGTGTCACTGGGCCGCTCATGGCTGTGCTTCTCTTTGTAGTCTGTAATAGTTTGCAAGCCCTGCCACATAAGACGAGAATCGGAGCCGGTGTAGTATGATTCAATCTTAGCCCTGTGTTGATGCTCTGCCTGTTTGATGGTTCGTCAGAAGGCATAGCAGGACTTCTTATAAGCTTCCGGGTTAGAGTCCCGCACCTTGAAAGCGGCAGCTCTACCCTTTAGCTCAGTGCGAATGTTGCCTGTAATCCATGGCTACTTGTTGGGTATGTATGTATAGTCACTGTGGGGACGACATCCTCGATGCACTTTTTGATCAAGTCACTGTGGTGTACTCCTTAATGCCATCGGAAGAATCCCGGAACACGTTCTAGTCTGTGATAGAAAAACAGTCCTGTAGTTTAGCATCTGCTTCATCTGACCACTTTTTAATAGACCGAGTCACTGGTGCTTTCAGCTTTCATTTTTGCTTGTAAGCAGGAATAAGGAGGATAGAATTATGGTCGGATTTACCAAATGGAGAATGAGGGAGAGCTTTGTACACGTCTCTGTGTGTGGAGTACAGGTGACGTAGAATTTCTTTCCCTCTGGTTGCACATTTAACATGTTGATAGAAATTAGGTAGAATTTATTTAAGTTTCCCTGCATTAATATCTCCGGCCACTAGGAGTGCCGCCTCTGGGTGAACGGTTTCCTATGTGCTTATTTCCTTATACAGCTGACTGAGTGCGGTCTTAGTTCCAGCATCCATCTGTGGTGGTAAACAAATAGCCACGTAAAGTATAGCTGAGAACTCTCTAGGCAAATAGTGTGGTCTGCATTTTATCACAAGATACTCTACTTCAGGCGAGCAAAATCTAGAGACTTTCTTAGATTTCGTGAACCAGCTGTTGTTTACAAATATGCCCAGAATGTGTCCTCTGTATGTGTCTCTCTTCCTCTTGCAAATAACTGGTATGTTGGCCTTGTTGGGTGTTCAGGAAAATGTCCTGCTTGTTGAAGAAAAAATCTTTGTCTAATCCAAGGTGATTGGGGGCGGCAGGGTAGCCTAGTGGTTAGAGCGTTGGACTAGTAACCGGAAGGTTGCAAGTTCAAATCCCTGAGCTGACAAGGTACAAATCTGTCGTTCTGCCCCTGAACAGTCAGTTAACCCACTGTTCCTAGGCCGTCATTGAAAATAAGAATTTGTTCTTAACTGACTTGCTTAGTAAAATAAAGGTAAAATAAAAAAATTAAAATTGATCGCTGTCCTGATATCAGAAACATTATGCACAAAATGAGTTACAAGTAACGCAAAAAAACCCACGTAATAACACAATTGGTTGGGCGCCCATAAAATTGCATTTCTTCCAGCGCCATTTAACTCTGACAGAGCTCCATAGTTAAAATTAACAAGTAACCCTGGCCAATGTAGAGAGGAGAGGACCTTTGGGAAAAGGAACAGATCCATATGGGAACATGAGATTTTAAGGCCGTGATACAGAAAACAAGTGTTAGTGGATATATAATACAAGGAGACACATTGATAGATGAGCCACTGTTGGGGTCATAACACCGCTCGGAGAGTGTTAATGTATCTGAGTGTCTTTTGTCCTCACAAGGGCATAGGGGGCATACATGTGGCCACATGTAGTAGAACATACAGTACAAACACACACAGACTCTTTCTATCCCTCTCTCCATCTCTCTCTCTCTCTCCAACCAGCCAGCCAACCAGATGCCTCCTAGAGAGTGAATTATGTAATAAATGGAGGTTACAGACCTGGTTATTTCTGTCCTGTTGATGGAGCCCCTGCTGGATAGCAGGTGAAAGGCCAATCATGCTCAGCGTCACCCTTGGTGGCTCCGGTCCCCAGGGATCCTGTGTGTGACTGACGGAAATAAAGGAAACTGACCTAACAACACCAGATGTGAAAGCCTTTTTCTGTCCAAATGGATCTGAGAAACACATGTCTGCTGTAACTGATTGAATGGCTTTCATCATTGAAGCTCCACAGATAAACTCCAGTAGGTTGAGAGAGTGAAAATGAAAAGGTTGAGAGAGTGAAAATGAAAAGGTGGAAGAGAGCGCTGTTTAAAACAAATCTAATTGTATTTGTCACATGCGCCGAATGCAACAGTTGTAGAACTTACAGTGAAATGCTTACTTACAAGCCTGCCTTGTTGGTTAAGTAAAAAATAGATAAGTAAAACATTTAAATAACAAATAATTAAAGAGCAGCAGTAAAAAAGCAGTAGCGAGGCTGTATTCAGGGGGTACCGGTGCAGAGTCAATGTGTGGGGGCACAGGTTAGTCGAGGTAATTGAGGTAATATGTACATGTAGGTAGAGTTAAAGTGACTATGCATAGATAAATAAGCAAAAGTAGCAGCAGCGTAAAAGAGAGGGGGGCGGGGACAATGCAAATAGTCTGGGTAGCTGTTCATGACTCTTATGGCTTGGGGGTAGAAGCTGTTAAGAAGCCTTTTGGACCTAGACTTGACGCTCGGGTACCGCTTGCCATGCGGTAGCAGACAGAACAGTCAATGACTAGGGTGGTTGGAGTTTTTGACAATTTTTAGGGCCTTCCTCTGACACCGCCTGGATGGCAGGAAGCTCGGCCCCAGTGATGTACTGGGCCATACGCACTACCCTCTGTAGTGCCTTGCGGTTGGAGGCCGAGCAGTTGCCATACCAGGCAGTGATGCAACCAGTGATGCTCTCGAAGGTGCAGCTGTATAACTTTTTTAGGATCTGAGGACCCATGGAAAATGTTTTCAGTTTCCTGAAGGGGAATAGGCTTTCTCGTGCCCTCTTCACGACTGTCTTGGTGTGTTTGGACTATTCTAGTTTGTTGGTGATGTGAACACCAAGGTACAGACAGGTATAGAAAATAAGACAAAATTACTATTCAATAGGTTGAATCAAAGGACTTGCCCACTGTACAAATAACCATGCGGCCACTGTTACATGTTGAGCAAACACTGTCAACAATTATTGTAGTAATAATAACAATTGATTGGATTTATAGAACGCTTTTCTACCAATTGAGGTACTCAAAGTGCTTTACATGGAAAGGGGGAAACTCACCTCATCCACCACCAATGTGCAGTACCCATCTGGGAGATACATGGTGAACATATTTGTGACAGAACGCTGACCGGACATCAGCTTGTAACAATTTGAACAATTAACAGGGAAGCATTTGGATTGTTATGTCAGTTAGATGGAATGGTGTTTCCATAGTTACTGCAAGGCAGAGATGCCTGATTGAGGATCCAATTAGGTTGGTGCCAGGAAATCATGACCAACACAAGTCATTCAATTAAATTGTAAACATAAAGAAACACTGCTAATTAGTAAACAATGAGCAATTGATCGTCGTAATTAGCCAGTTTGCATTGGGTTAGCTAATTATGGAAGATTGATGTATGTCAAGGGAAATATAGTATTATTTCTAACAAAGCTTTCTACATATATTTCAGGATGATGTGTATCCATGGAAATAATCAGAATTCATATCATGACAGTTTTGAAAACATGGTTTGTCCAAAGAAAGTCGTCTCTTGGCACAACTTACCCCAGGTATGGGGTAAATTGAGCATCGGGACAGGGTAAGTTGAGCCAACTTGTGGTAATTGGGTGATGGTGTCCTGTGACAGTGGGTGATGATGCTGGTAGTTCAAAGTTTAATTCATGGAATGGGGGTGTGGTATATTGTATATCTCTGATGTATAAAACAATCTTAAAACAAACTACTTTGGTTTAGATACAAGCATTAGGAAATGTATAACACAAACTAACTTGCTTACCACTTTTTCCACGTGGTTTCTTCCTTCACAGACTCCATGAAATTTTTGACCTCTTCTTAAATATTTTGTCACATGATTAATTTTGTGTACGTTTTCCTAGAACGAGGGTGAGTGGCACAACTAACTCTTTGGCTCGACTTACTCCACTCTCCCTTACAGTGGCTTGTTGTTGTTTTGGGAAAAATGTAGACACATAACTTGTTTGGGACATACTGTAGACAGAACAGCTGAGACGTACATTCCATGGGACTAGTGCTGAGTGATTAGTGCTTTCTGAGGTTGATTCGGTTTTGATTACCAAAAAATATGTCAATTATCTTTTTACACATTATATAATGTTTATAACATTTCATAATACATTATGTGTGTTGAATGCTGTCACAACACAGGAAAAAAAACAATTAATACAAGTCCCATGATGGTAGTGACTGTCTGTTACTGCTTATCCCTTTAATAACCATCATTCATTTACATTACTATAATACAATATTTCATTTGTTGTGTATATGATTTTTTTTTTTAATGACTATTATTTAATTCAAAGTCATCATCTCATTACCATTGAGCTGCTGCCTATGCTGTCTTAGGTCTGTCTTCCCTGTCTTAGGTCTGTCTTCCCTGTCTTATTCCCTGTCTTAGGTCTGTTAGGATCACCACTTTATTTTAAGAATGTGAAATGTCAGAATAATAGTAGAGAGAATGATTTATTTCAGATTTGATTTCTTTCATCACATTCCCAGTGGGTCAGAAGTTTACATACACTCAATTAGTATTTGGTAGCATTGCCTTTAAATTGTTTAACTTCTGTCAAACATTTTGGGTAGCCTTCCCACAATAAGTTGGGTGAATTTTGGCCAATTGCTCCTGACAGAGCTGGTGTAACCGAGTCAGGTTTGTAGGCCTCCTTTCTCGCACACACTTTATCAGCTCTGCCCACAAATTGTATATGGGATTGAGGTCAGGCCTTTGTGATGGCCACTCCAATACCTTGATTTTGTTGTCCTTAAGCCATTTTGCCACAACTTTGGTAGTATGCTTGGGGTCATTGTCCATTTGGAAGACCCATTTCCGACCAAGCTTTTACTTCCTGACTGATGTCTTGAGATGTTGCTTCAATATATCCACATAATTTGCCTCCCTCATGATGCCATCTATTTTGTGAAATGCACCAGTCCCTCCTGCAGCAAAGCAACCCCACAACATGATGCTGACACTCCCCTGCTTCACGGTTGGGATGGTGTTCTTTGGCTTGCAAGCCTCCCCCTTTTTCCTCCAAATATAATGATGGTCATTATGGCCAAACAGTTCTATTTTGTTTCATCAGACCAGAGGACATTTCTCCAGAAGTACAATCGTTGTCCCCATGTGCAGTTGCAAACCGTAGTCTGGCTTTTTTATGGAGGTTTAGGAGCTGTGGCTTCTTCCTTGCTGAGTGGCCTTTCAGGTTAGGTCGATATAGGACTCATTTTACTGTGGATATAGATATAGTACCTGTTTCCTCAAGCATCTTCACAAGGTCCTTTGGGGTTGTTCTGGGATTGATTTGCACTTTTCACACCAAAGTATGTTCATCTCCAGGAGACAGAACACTTCCCCTTCCTGAGTGGTATGACGGCTGCGTGGTCCCATGGTGTTTATACTTGCGTACTATTGTTTGTACAGATGATTGTGCTACCTTCAGGCGTTTGGAAATTGCCCCCAAGGATGAACCAGACTTGTGGAGGTCTACAAAACATTTTTCTGAGGTCTTGGCTGATTTCTTTTGATTTGCCCATGATGTCAAGCAAAGAAGCACTGAGTTTGAAGGTAGGCCTTGAAATACATACACAGGTAAACCTCCAATTGACTGAAATTATGTCAATTAACCTATCAGAAGCTTCTGAAGCCATGACATAATTTTCTGGAATTTTCCAAGCTGTTTAAATGCAGTCAACTTAGTGTATGTAAACTTCTGACCCACTGGAATTGTGATACAGTGAATTATAAGTTAAATAATCTGTCTGTAAACAATTGTTGGAAAACTTGCCAAAACTATAGTTTGTTAACAAGAAATTTGTGGAGTGGTTGAAAAATGAGTTTTAATGACTCCAACCTAAGTGTATGTAAACTTCCGACTTCAACTCTATGTATTATCATGGATTTATAAACAGCTATAAAATGGGGCAGTCATTTTGGACTGGGGACACAGAATTAATTAACATGAAACGAACACAACAGGAGGGTTAACTATGTAGAATACTGGCCTATTGGAAACTACAACTCGCTACTACATCACACAGTTCGGGCTTGATCTGATTTATCTGTAGAGAAACTGCATAATGTGCACATTGAGTTCAGAGGGAAAAAAAACGAATAAAATGGAATTCAAATAATTGAACTAATGTTGGTTCAAAACTGACATTTTGGTTAATTGCTCAGCACAAACTAGGCACAAACTGGTTGAATCAATGTTGATTCAACGTAATGTGAAGTGGAAACTACATTGGATTTTTTAAACTCCAACATTTTAGTGCTAGCCGAGCCCTTACCCGAACCCTAGGTATTTATGAAAAAACAGGCCCTACCCGGCCCTAACCCAATATATAATCTCAGGGCCCATCAAGCTCGGGTCAGGTAGCAGAGCTCTAGTGTGATGGCAGCCCCTCTTCTGTAGCAGGGCTGTGTGTAGCCAGGCTGAAGTGCTGGGAGTGGGTTCATCATCAGGCCTGATCTGGTTCAGATGAATACAGCAGGATACCACATTATGGATGGCACTGACAGCCGGTGAGAGGCATCCAAAAACACAGAAATAGACTGACCCTGTAGGAGTCTGAGAGGAAAGGGCACACTCCCTCTCATTCCCCCCCCACTCCCCCCCCCCACTCTGTCGGAGTCTGCTGATGACTTACTTTTAGAGACAGAGACACACACAGTCTGACTGATGGCCGGATGTTTGTCATCCATCCACACAGGAGGTCTGTCTCTGTCATAGCTGTGGTGATCTGGAAGGAATGGTGGCTCAATGCTCCCTGAGTGGAATGGATTCCCATCAGTCTCTATACCTGGATAGATTTGGGATGCAATCTGTCTGTTTCGCCGTCATTCATCTGAGAAAAGGGTTTGGAGAAATATAAAGCAACACTTCATGACACATCTTAAAACTGAAGTTGGCATCATACTAGGGGTGGCAGGTAGACTAGTGGTTAGAGCGTTGGGTCAGTAACTGAAAGGTTGCTGGATCGAATCCCTGAGCTGACAAGGTAAAAATCTGTCATTCTGAGCAAGACAGTTAACCCACTGTTCCCTGGGCATTGAAGACGTGGATGTTGATTATGGCCGCCCCCCGCACCTCTCTGATTCAGAGGGGTTAGCTTAAATGTGCAAGATGCGTTCAGATGTACAACTGACTAGGTAACAACATACGTGGTATTTGGGAGAGCATGGTGCTTGCAACACCAGGATAGTGGGTTTGCTTTCCTTGACCACCTATATGCACACATGACTATAAGTCACTGTATAAAAGCATCTGCTAAATGGCATGTTACGTTATACTGTATATTCTAAATTATAGTGTCATAGAAAAACACAGTCCAATATCTGTGTGCTCATAGCAATAACGATGAGGATATTTGTGGCAACCCTCTTCTTTCTGATGTAAAGGGACACCCTTACCTTTACATAAAGGCAAAAATCTCACAGAGAGAATGGTGTCCATTACTACAGTGACACCAAGATGGCTGATGCCTGTCTTCTACTGGCCAGTCCAGTGCCATGGTTACCAACCCTGTGAAAACAGCATGTCACCCATCAGTGACTCTGAGCCAGAAGGGAATCCCCCTGTCGCCCAACCACCACCACCACTCTCTGTTCCAGTTGGGACCACACAAGCTAGTTGCTCATCTCATTACTGGCCTGTGAAGAATTTATTTGACCTTCATTTAACCAATTTATTTACAACTGAGACCTGGCCAAGACAAAGCAAAGCAGTGCGACAAAAACAATAATACAGAGTTACACATTGTCACGGTTCATGAATCCACTGCCTCCCTTTCTCTCTCTCTCTCTCTCTCTCTCTCTCTCTCTCTCTCTCTCTCTCTCTCTCTCTCTCTCTCTCTCTCTCTCTCTCTCTCTCTCTCTCTCTCTCTCTCTCTCTCTCTCTCTCTCTCTCTCTCTCTCTCTCTCTCTCTCTCTCTCTCTCTCTCTCTCTCTCTCTCTCTCTCTCTCTCTCTCTCTCTCTCTCTCTCTCTCTCTCTCTCTCTCTCTCTCGTGTTTGTGTGGGCGTGGTTCCCAATCTCGGCCTGATTGTCTGTGCCAGCTGGAATCACTTATCTTCCCTTTATATGTTCTGTAACCAGTGTTTCTTGTTGTCAGATCGTTGTTACTTCTCTGAGTTTGTGTCATGTGTCCGTGCTCATCTCTCACCGCCCTTGTGTGGATTATCTGCTGTGCTCCCTCCTACCCATCCGGACACACTCCCCTGGATTTCTCAGCACGCTATCATCGGAGGATGCGCCCTAGTCCCTGGGTCGGATTCCGTCTGAGTACAGTCTGTCTGTCCTGTTGCTGCTGTAAACTGTATTCATTAAACCATCATTGCTTGCATCTTGCATCCGCCTCTGTATTGTCACAGAACGATCTGACCAGACCATGGATGCAGCGAGTTCAACGAGTCTGACCGAATTCATTTCCCGCAGTATCACGAGAATGGATCAACAAGAGGAGAACATCTCCAGCACAGGTCGGGCAGTACAAGCCCTTGTGACGCAGGTATCCCAGCTGACCCAACAATTACGACATCTGAGGGGTCTCGCTGCGCCACCTACACCGGCAGTTCAACCCGCCCCGCCAGAGCCGGATTCCCAGCTAGAGCCACGGCTACCGACACCAGAGGGTTATTCAGGTGATCCTGACTATTGCAGAGCTTTTCTTACGAGATGTTCCATGCAATTCTCGTTGCAGCCACGGACCTTCAACCGTGAACAGTCTAAAGTAGCATTCGTACTCACGCTGCTATCAGGCAAAGCGGCTCTTTGGGGAACGGCGGTGTGGGCGAACCAGGACCCATGCTGCACCTCTTTCCAGACACTCTCAGAGGAGATGAGAAGGGTCTTCGATCGGGCCGTGGCGGGTAGGGAGGCGGCCAGACTACTCGCTGACCTTCGCCAAGGAGACCGTTCAGTATCGGAATACTCCATCCAATTCCGCACTCTGGCCGCAGAGTGTCAGTGGAATGAGGAGGCGCAGTGGGACATGTTCCTGCATGGGCTGGAGGACCGGATCCAGAAGGAGATTTATGTTCTGGACCTTCCCAGAAATTTAAATGGACTAGTGGAACTAGCCTTGAGGGTCGACGCTCGTCTGAGTCGTATTGGCCGCCGAGCATGCCCTAACAGACCGTATAACGACACGGAGGGCTGGCATGCCAGCGGCGGGAACACGGCCAGTTCAGCCTCCGCTCACGAACCCATGCAGCTGGGGAGAGCTCGCCTCTCCCGGGAAGAGAGGGAGAGGCGGAGATCCCAAGGACTCTGTCTCTACTGTGGTAGAGCGGGCCACTTTATCCACTCCTGCCCGGTAAAAGATCAGGCCCGGTAGTAAGCATGAGGCTACTATCGGGTGGTGTCACCACAGAGAAGACCTCATCATCTACTCTCCTCCCGGTAAGACTAAGATGGGCCACCCACACGCACGACACCCAAGCCTTACTGGACTCAGGAGCAGAGGGTAATTTCATGGACTTCAAGCTCGCTCACAAACTCCAGATTCCTATCACCTCACTCTCGCACAAGATATCCGTCAACGCTCTCAATGGTCAAGAACTCCCCAACATTGCTCACACCACTGAACCTATCACACTCATCACTTCTGGCAATCACACTGAGACACTATCATTTCTACTCATGGACTCACCCCTTGCACCATTAGTTCTCGGCCACCCTTGGCTCACCCAACACAACCCCAGAGTTGACTGGGGTCATAACTCTATATCCATGTGGAGTAACAAGTGCCTTGAGTCCTGTTTGGTGTCTGCTTGTTCGTCTGTGTCTGATTCTGTGTTTCTAGAGGAGGCAGTGGATTTGTCTAACGTGCCCGTTGAATACCTCGACCTGAAGGAGGTGTTCAGTAAGTCCCGTGCTGCTTCTCTTCCTCCGCATCGTCCCTATGACTGTGCAATAGAATTATTGCCAGGTGAGTCTCCGCCTAAAGGCAAGTTATATTCACTCTCTGTTCCTGAGAGGGAGGCTATGGAGAGATACATCTCTGATTCTCTGGCATCTGGATTCATTCGTCCTTCCTCTTCTCCAGCGGGGGTGGGGTTCTTCTTTGTGGGGAAGAAGGACGGTTCTCTGCGTCCTTGCATTGATTACCGTGGGTTGAATAACATCACAGTGAAGAATACCTATCCCTTACCGTTGATGTCCTCAGCCTTTGAAAGGTTACAGGGAGCATCCGTGTTCACTAAGTTGGATTTACGGAATGCATATCATTTGGTTCGCATAAGGGGGGGGGACGAATGGAAGACCGCGTTTGACACCCCCAGAGGGCACTTCGAATATTTGGTCATGCCTTTTGGGCTATCCAACTCCCCAGCGGTTTTCCAGGCACTCGTCAATGACGTGCTGAGAGATATGATTGATCAGTTCATATATGTTTACCTGGATGACATACTGATTTTTTCTTCTTCTCTCCAGGAACACGTTCAGCACGTCAGGCGAGTGCTTCAGAGGTTGTTGGAGAATGGACTTTTTGTCAAGGCGGAGAAATGCATTTTTCATGCACAATCCGTTCCATTCCTAGGTTACATCGTCTCGACTGAAGGTATTCGCATGGATCCTGACAAGGTTAAGGCTGTGGTGGATTGGCCAAGCCCAGATTCCCGTAAGGCCCTACAGAGGTTTCTGGGATTCGCCAATTTCTACCGGCGTTTCGTTCGCAACTTTAGCCAGATAGTCGCTCCTCTTACCGCCTTAACCTCCCCCAGAGTGACGTTCAGGTGGTCCGATACAGCCGAGGCTGCATTCACCAAACTCAAGAGCCGCTTTGTTTCGGCTCCCATCCTCATAGCTCCCGATCCCTCGCGTCAGTTCGTGGTGGAGGTGGACGCTTCAGAGGTGGGGGTAGGTGCGGTACTTTCCCAACGTTCCTCTTCTGACGACAAGATGCACCCTTGCGCGTTCCTTTCCCATCGGTTATCACCTGCGGAACGCAACTACGACATTGGCAACAGAGAGTTGTTGGCAGTGAAGTTAGCACTGGAGGAGTGGCGCCATTGGTTAGAGGGTTCGGGGGTACCTTTTATAGTTTGGACCGATCACAAGAATTTAGAATATATCAGAACCGCCAAGCGACTCAACTCCAGGCAGGCGCGGTGGGCACTCTTTTTCGGACGTTTTGACTTCTCTCTCTCGTATCGCCCGGGTTCCAAGAATGTCAAACCCGATTCCCTTTCTCGCATTTTTGACCATTCCGAACGCCCATCCACTCCCGAGTGCATCCTACCCGGGACCCTAGTGGTCTCCACACTCACATGGGAGGTTGAATCGAGGGTCAAAACGGCCTTAGAAGGGGTAACGCCTCCGCCCGGTTGCCCGCCTAATCGGTTGTTTGTGCCGGAGGGGTGTCGGTCCGATGTTATTCGGTGGGGGCATTGCTCCAACGTAGCGTGTCATCCAGGAGTCAGCCGCACTAGCTTTTTGGTTAAGCAACGCTTTTGGTGGCCACTGATGGCTCGTGACATTCACAGTTTTGTCTTGGCTTGCTCGGTTTGTGCCACTGGGAAGACTTCTAATCGACCCCCAGATGGGTTACTCCAACCGCTGTCGGTCCCTTCGAGACCCTGGTCCCACATCGCGCTAGATTTTGTTACCGCCCTCCCGCCCTCCCAGGGCAAGACTGTTGTTTTGACCGTGGTGGACCGGTTCTCGAAGGCGGCTCATTTTATTCCCTTGCCTAAATTACCATCTGCCAAGGAGACAGCGGTAACTGTCGTGGATCACGTCTTTCGCTTACATGGCCTGCCGATGGACGTAGTTTCTGACAGGGGGCCCCAATTTGTGTCCAAGTTTTGGCAAGAGTTTTGTAGGTTACTGGGAGCGAGTGTCAGCCTGTCTTCAGGGTTTCATCCCCAGAGCAACGGTCAAACGGAGAGGGCCAACCAAGATTTGGAGAGAGTGTTGCGATGTTTGGTTTCTAAGAATCCCTCTTCCTGGAGTCAACAACTCTCTATGGTTGAGTACGCTCACAATTCGTTGCCAGTGGCAGCCACGGGTCTCTCTCCGTTTGAGTGTAGTTTAGGTTACCAGCCACCTATCTTTCCCAGTACGGAGTCCGAGGTCACTGTTCCCTCCGCTCACGCTTTCATCCAGAGGTGCCGTCACGCATGGAGCAGAGCCCGTGAGACTCTTCTCCGGGTGGGGGCGCGCACCAAGGCTAAGGCCGATCGCCACCGGTCGAAGCCTCCGGTATACGTCGTTGGCCAAAGAGTGTGGCTTTCTACTAAGAACATTCCACTCCGATCCGTTTCGAACAAGCTTGCCCCCAAATTTATCGGCCCGTTCAAAGTCACCAGGATCATTAGTCCGGTGGCGGTCCGGCTCAAGCTTCCTCCGGCGTATAGGAGAATTCATCCTACCTTTCATGTGTCTAAAATAAAACCTGTGTTTCAGGCACGCATTAACCCGCCGGTCCCGGTTCCCCCGCCGCCACGACTTGTTGATGGGGAACCCACCTTTTCTGTCAATCGTATTTTGGACTCGGAGGGGACGCGGATTCCAGTACCTGGTGGACTGGGAGGGTTACGGCCCGGAGGAGAGAAGTTGGGTACCTGCTAGGGACATTCTGGATCACTCCCTTATCGATGATTTCAATCGACAGGTGAATTTGCCTGGGAACGCCAAGAGGCGTTCCTAGGGGGGGGGGGGGGGGTATTGTCACGGTTCATGAATCCACTGCCTCCCTTTCTCTCTCTCTCTCTCTCTCTCTCTCTCTCTCACTCTCACTCTCACTCTCTCTCCTCTCTCTCTCTCTCTCTCTCTCTCTCCTCTCTCTCTCTCTCTCTCTCTCTCAGTGTTTCTTGTTGTCAGATCGTTGTTACTTCTCTGAGTTTGTGTCGTGTGTCCGTGCTCATCTCTCACCGCCCTTGTGTGGATTATCTGCTGTGCTCCCTCCTACCCATCCGGACACACTCCCCTGGATTTCTCAGCACGCTATCATCGGAGGATGCGCCCTAGTCCCTGGGTCGGATTCCGTCTGAGTACAGTCTGTCTGTCCTGTTGCTGCTGTAAACTGTATTCATTAAACCATCGTTGCTTGCATCTTGCATCCGCCTCTGTATTGTCACACACATGGGATAAACAAACATACAGTCAATAACACAATAGAAAAATCTACATACAGTGTGTGCAAACGAAGTAAGGAGGTAAGGCAATAAATAGGCCAATAGTGGCAAAGTAATTACAATTGATCAATTTACACTGGTGTGATATATGTGCAGATGAGGATGTGCAAGTAGAAATACTGGTGTGCTAAAGAGTAGAAAAACAAATATAGGGATGAGGTATGTAGTTGGTTGGATGGGATATTTACATATGGGCTGTGTACAGCTGCAGCAATCGGTAAGCTTCTCTGACAGCTGACACTTAAACTTAGTGAGGGAGATATAAGTTTCCAACTTCAGTGATTTTTGCAATTCGTTCCAGTCATTGGCAGCAGAGAACTGGAAGGAAAGTTGGCCACAGGAGGTGTTGGCTTTGGGGATGACAAATGAGATATACTGTACCTGCTGGAGCGCATGCTACGGGTGGGTGTTGCTATCATGACCAGTGAGCTGAGATAAGGCGGAGCTTTACCTAGCAAAGACTTATAGATGACCTGGAGCCAGTGGGTTTGGCGACAAATATTTGGGGAATACCAGCCAACGAGAGCATTCAGGTAGCAGTGGTGGGTGGTATATGGGGCTTTGGTGACAAAACAAATGGCACTGTGATAGACTGCATCCAATTTGCTGAGTGGAGTGTTGGAGGCTATTTTGTAAATTACATCACCGAAGACAAGGACCGGTAGGATAGTCAGTTTTACGAGGGTATGTTTGGCAGCATGAGTGAAGGAGGCTTTGTTGCGAAATAGGAAGCCGATTCTAGATTTAACTTTGGATTGGAGATGCTTAATGTGAGTCTGGAAGGAGAGATTACAGTCTAGTCAGACACCTAGGTATTTATAGTTGTCGACATATTCTAAGTCAGAACTGTCCAGAGTAGTGGCCCGCCCGGGCGGGTGCAGGAAGCGATCGATTGAAGAGCATGCATTTTGTTAAACTAGCATTTAGGTACAGTTGGAGGCCACGGAAGGAGTGTTGTATGGCGTTGAAGCTCGTTATGGAGGTTTGTTAACACAGTGTCCAAAAAAGGTCAGATGTATACAGAATGGTGTTGTCACCCACAGCAAGAGCGACATCATTGATAATACAGAGAAAAGAGTCGGCCCGAGAATTGAACCCTGTGGCACCCCCATAGAGACTGCCAGAGGTCCAAACAACAGGCGATTTGACACAATGAACTCTATCTGAAATCTATCTGAGAAGTAGTTAGTGACCCAGACGAGGCAGTCATTAGAGAAACCAACGCTGTTGAGTCTGCCAATAAGAATGTGGTGATTGACCGAGTCGAAAGCCTTGGCCAGGTGGATGAAGACGGCTGCACAATACTGTCTTTTATCGATGGCGGGTAGGATATCATTTAGGACCTTGAGCGTGGTTGAGGTGCACTCGTGACCAGCTCGGAAACAAGATTGCACAGCAGAGAAGGTACAGTGGGATTCGAAATGGTCAGTGAGCTGTTTGCTCACTTGAAATTCGAAGACTTTAGAAAGGCAGGGCAGGATGGATATTGGTCTGTAACAGTTTGGGTCTAGAGTGTCTCCCCGTTTGAAGAAGGGGATGACCGTGGCCGCTTTCCAATTTTTAGGAATCTCAGACGATACGAAAGAGAGATTGAATAGACTAGTAATAGGGGTTGCAAAAATGGTGGCGGATAATTTTAGGAAGAGGGTCCAGATTGTCTAGCCCAGCTAATTTGTAGGGATCCAGATTTTGCAGCTCTTTCAGAAAATCAGCTGTCTGGATTTGCTGCGGGGGGTGTAGAGCTGTTTGCTGGGTTTGGGGTAGCCATATGTGGAAAGCATGGCTAGCCGTAGAGAAATGGTTATTGAAATTCTCGATTGTTGTGGATTTTTTATTTATTTTATTTATTTATTTCACCTTTATTTAACCAGGTAGGCTAGTTGAGAACAAGTTCTCATTTGCAACTGCGACCTGGCCAAGATAAAGCATAGCAGTGTGAGCATACAACAAAGAGTTACACATGGAGTAAACAATTAACAAGTCAATAACACAGTAGAAAACAAAGGGGGGGTCTATATACAATGTGTGCAAAAGGCATGAGGAGGTAGGCAAATAATTACAATTTTGTTGCAGATTAACACTGGAGTGATAAATGATCAGATGGTCATGTACAGGTAGAGATATAGGTGTGCAGAAGAGCAGAAAGGTAAATAAATAAAAACAGTATGGGGATGAGGTAGGTGAAAAGGGTGGGCTATTTACCAATAGACTATGTACAGCTGCAGCGATCGGTTAGCTGCTCAGATAGCAGATGTTTGAAGTTGGTGAGGGAGATAAAAGTCTCCAACTTCAGCGATTTTTGCAATTCGTTCCAGTCACAGGCAGCAGAGTACTGGAACGAAAGGCGGCCAAATGAGGTGTTGGCTTTAGGGATGATCAGTGAGATACACCTGCTGGAGCGCGTGCTACGGATGGGTGTTGCCATCGTGACCAGTGAGCTGAGATAAGGCGGAGCTTTACCTAGCATAGACTTGTAGATGGTGGCAGTGTTTCCTAGTCTCTAGTCTCAGTTGGCAGCTGGGAGGAGGTACTCTTATTCTCCATGGACTTCACAGTGTCCAAAACTTTTTGGAATTAGTGCTGCAGGACGCAGATTTCTGTTTGAAAAGGCTAGCCTTTGCTTTCCTAACTGACTGTGTGTATTGGTTCCTGACTTCCCTGAAACATTGAAAATCGCGGGGACTATTCAATGCTAGTGCAGTACGCCACAGGGTGTTTTTGTGCTGGGCAAGGGCAGTCAAGTCTGGAGTGAACCAAGGGCTATATCTGTTCTTAGTTCATTTTTTTAAAGGGGCATGCTTATTTAAGATGGTGAGGAAAGCAGTTTAAAAGAACAACCAGGCATCCCCCTTCCTGTCACGATCCTCTTCCTGGAAATGACTGGACCAAAGTGCAGCGTGATGAGCGTACATTTCTTTTTATTTTAAATGAATGTCGCCAACAAAACAAGGACACGACCGTGAAGCTTAACTTGGGCAATAGTGGCACTAACAAAGATAACTACCTACAAATGCGAAAGGAAAAAAGGCTGCCTAAGTATGATTCCCAATCAGAGACAACGATAGACAGCTGCCTCTGATTGAGAACCACACCCGGGCCAAACACAAAGAAATAGAAATAAAGGAACTAGAATGCCCACCCTAGTCACACCCTGGCCTAACCAATATAGATAATAAAAGCCTCTCTATGGCCAGGGCGTGACACTTCCAGGATACCCGGGCCAGGTCGATTAGAAAGGCCTGCTTGCAGAAGTGTTTTGAGTGCTTGACAGTGATGAGGGGTGGTGGTTTTACCGCAGACCCATAACGGACGCAGGCAATGAGGCAGTGATCGCTGAGATCCTGGTTGAAAACAGCAGAGGTGTATTTAGAGGGCAAGTTGGTCAGGATGATATCTACAAGGGTGCCCATGTTTGCGGATTTTGGGTTGTACCTGGTTGGTTCCTTGATAATTTGTGTGAGATTAAGGGCATCTAGTTTAGATTGTAGGACGGCCGGGGTGTTAAGCATATCCCAATTTAGGTCACCTAGCAGTTAGAACTCTGACGATAGATGGGGGCCAATCAATTTACATATGGTGTCCAGGGCACAGCTGGGAGCTGAGGGGGGTCTATATAACAAACGGCCATAGTGAGGGACTTATTTCTGGAGAGATGGATCTTTAAAAGTAGAAGCTCTAGCTGTTTGGGCATAGACCTGGATAGTATGACAGATTGCAATTCGGCCCCCTTTAGCAGTTCTGTCTTGACGGAAGATGTTGTAATTGGGGATGGAAATCTCTGAATTTTTGGTGGCATTCCTAAGCCAGGATTCAGACACAGCTAGGACATCAGAGCTGGTAGATTGTGCTAAAGCAGTGAATAAAGCAAACTTATGGAGGAGGCTTCTGATGTTAACATGCATGAACCCAAGGCTTTTACTGTTGCATAAGTCAACAAATGAGAGCGCCTGGGTAATGGGAGTGATGCTGGGGTCTGCAGGGCCTGGGTTATCCTCTACATCACCAGAGGAACAGAGGAGGAGTAGGATGAGGGTACGGCTAAAGGCTATAAGAACTGGTACTCTAGTGCTTTGGGAACAGAGATTAAAAGGAGCAGATTTCTGGGCGTGGTAGGATAGATTCAGGGCATAGAGTACAGACAAGGGTATGGTCGGGTGCGAGTACAGTGGGGGTAAACCTAGGCATTGAGTGACAATGAGAGAGGTCGCATCTCTGGAGGTGCCAGTTAAGCTAGGTGCAGTCTCCGCATGTGTGGGGGTGGGACAAGGGGGCAATCTGAGGCATGTTGAGCAGGACTAGGGGCTCCGCAGTAAAATAAAACAATGAGAGCTGCCCTAACCAACAGTATACAAAGCATATTGACATTAGAGAGAGTTATGAAGCAATCACAGGTGTTGATTGGGAGAGCTAAGACAACAACAGGTGAGACAACAACGGGTAAACAGCTAAGACAACAACAATGGGTAAATGGCAATGAATGGGCAGAGAGGGTAAGTTAGCTACACACAGGGCCTGATAAACAAAATGTAGTACCGTGGTAATGAACAGTCCAGTAGGCATCATCTGTGTGGCCGAGTGATCATTGGGTCCAATGAGCAGCAATAGATGAAACAAGGATGCCGTTCGGTAGCCGACTATTACGCTAGGAGAGCGGGAGACACATCGTTCAGGAAGCTAGCGGGCCGGAGCTAACAGATGGTTCAGGACCACATCCATGACGCAGAGACTGGTTGAGAGCACATCGGCCGAATTACGCCAGCAGATCAGCAGAGCAGTCGTGATGGATCGGCGGGGGCTCCGTGTCGACAAAGGGTCCAGGCCAATTGGCAAGAGATGTATTGTAGAGAGGTATATGTTCAATTGGTCGCATTACCAGAATATAGTTCATTTCCAACCCACCTTCTGATATTCCCAGAATCTCTATGTTAACCAAGGGTTTTGCAAATGTAACTTCAGTAGGGTAGAGGGAGGAAAAAGGGGGGAAGAAGTATTTATGACTGTCATAAACCTACCCCCCAGGCCAACGTCATGACACCCCTGAGGTGCCGTATTGCTATTATAAACTGGTTATCAACGTAAGTTTTGTCATACCTGTGCTATACAGTCTGATATACCATGGCTGTCAGCCAATCAGCATTCAGGGCTCAAACCACCCAGTTTATAATACCTGTTACGGTCTGAAAAAACAAACAAACACATTTTAAAAAACAAACGTTTTTCACAGAGGGTGAGGCAGCAGAGTTTGAACAAGGACAACCATAGAAAGTAATGATGCAGTTCTCCCCATCTCCCATGTACACACAGATCGATTATTCATTGCTTATCAATGGTGAACATAAAGCCTTGGCTGTTGAGAGGATACCTGATGTTTGTGACAAAGCAATTGATCAAACACATCATGGGTCACAAAATCAATTTGATACCCTCCTGTTCGTAGTCACATTATTCAAACTGAGTGGATAACATAGCGGCATGGACAAACACACAAAGAAAACCTCACCCTGTCAATTGAGTCTTATCTTGCTAGTTGTTTTTGCATAAAACATAAACAGCTTAAGAATTCACTGAGGTTGATGTAGATGTGAGTGTAACATAAGGAGGCTCAGGTAATTGATTGATGGTGCTCGCTGTCCATTGTCTGTCATGCATTGCAACTCCCAATAGATTACTCTCCTGCTCTACCTCTCCCTCCCCCTTGTTTCTGTTTGCATCTCTGTATTTCTCTCTACTTCATTTGTTTGAGAGATGAGGTGTATCCAGTGTTGCATTATCGGGTGTTAATTAATGATCCTCTTTGTCGTATCCTCTGCTCCGTCCACAACCACCCACATGTGTGGGCCGCATTAAGTCTCAATGGTGGGCAGCTCACCGTTCCCCCGTGGGGCACCATGGGTACTGGGAGGTGGGGGAGACACACTAAAAGGTTCAGGGAGAATCAAATCAAATACATTTTTAATTGTCACACGTGCCGTGTAGACCTTACCGTGAAATGCTTACTTACAAGCCCTTAACCAACAACACAATTTCAGAAATAGAGCTAAGAAAATAACATACTTACGAAATAAACTAAAGTCAACGTGTGGGGGTACAGGTTAGTCGAGGTAATTTGTTCATGTAGGTAGGGGTAAAATGACTCTGCATAGATGATAAACAGCGTGAAGCAGCAGTGTAAAAATAAAGGGGGGTGTCAATGTAAATAGTCCGGGTGGCAACTTGATTAATTGTTCAGCAGTCTTATGGCTTGGGGTAGAAGCTGTTAAGGAGCCTTTTGGACCTAGACTTGGCGCTCCAGTACCGCTTGCCGTACCTTCTGTAGCGACTTACGGTCGGATGCCGAGCAGTTGCCATACCAGGCGGTGATGCAACCGGTCAGGATGCTCTCGGTGGTGCAGCTGTAGAACTTTGTGAGGATCTCGGGACCCATGTCAAATCTTTACAGTCTCCTGAGGGGGAAAAGGAGTTGTTGTGCCCTCTTCACAACTATCTTGGTGTGTTTGGACCATGTTGGTGATGTGGAGACCAAGGAACTTGAAACTAATGACCCGCTCCACTACAGCCCCGTTGATGTGAATGAGGGCGTGTTTGGCCTTCCGTTTCTTATCGTCCATGATCAGCTCCTTTGTCTTGCTCACATTGAGAGAGAGGTTGTTGTCCTGGCACGACACTGCCAGGTCTCTGACCTCCTAACTATAGGCTGTCTCGTTGTTGTTGGTGATCAGGCCTACCACTGTTGTGTCGTCAGCAAACTTAATGATGGTGTTGGAGTTGTGCTGGCCATGCAGTTGTGGGTGAACAGGGAGTACAAGAGGGGACTAAGCACGCACCCCTGAGAGTCAGTGTGGCAGATGTGTTGCTGCCCACCCTTACCACCTGGGGGCGACCAGTCAGGAAGTCCAGGATCCAGTTGCAGAGGGAGGTGTTTAGTCCCAGGGTCCTTAGCTTAGTGAGGAGCTTTGTGGGCACAATGGTGTTGAACACTGAGCTGTAGTCAAGTAACAGCATTCTCACATAGGTGTTCCTTCTTTCCAGGTGGGAAAGGGCAGTGTGGAGTGCGATTGAGATTGCGTCATCTGTTGGAGCGGTATGCAAATTGGAGTCGGTCTAGGGTTTCTGGGATGATGGTGTTGATGTGAGCCATGGCCAGCCTTTCAAAGCACTTCATGGCTACCGACGTGAGTGCTACGGGGCCGTAGTCATTTAGGCAGGTTAACTTCGCTTTTTTGGGCACAGGTGGTGGTTTGCTTGAAACATGTAGGTATTACAGAGAGAGGTTAAGGTTGAAAAGGTCAGTGAAGACACTTGCCAGTTAGTCTGAGCATGCTCTGAGTACACATCCTGGTAATCCCTCTGGCCATGCGGGATTGTGAATGTTGACCTGTTTAAAGGTCTTGCTCACATCGGCTATGGAGAGCATGATCACACAGTCGTCCGGCACAACTGGTGCTCTCATGTATGCTTCTGTGTAGCTTGCCTCGAAGCGAACTTTAAAAGTATTTAGTTAGTCTGGTAGGCTTCTACCAAGAAAGATTGTCATCTGGAGGTGGCACTCCTAGTGGCCAGGGACTTTAATGCAGGGAAACTTAAATTTGTTTAACCTCATTTCTATCAGCATGGCACATGCAGGAAAAAAAACCTCAAATCTGACCATAATTCTGTTTTTCTTGTTTGCTGATGGCCTTATACAGCTCGTTGAGTACAATCTTTATGCCAGCATCGGTTTGTGGTGGTAAATAGACAGCTACAAAAAATTTACAATCTCTCTTGGTAGATAGTGTGGTCTACAGCTTATCATGTCTTACTCTACCTCAGGCAAGCAATACCTCAAGACTTAGTCTTTGAGCACCAGCTGTTATTGACAAATAGACACCCACCACCACCCCTCATCTAATCAGACGTAGCTGTTCTGTACAGCCGATGCACAGAAAACCCAGCCAACTGTATATTATCCGTGTCGTTGTTCAGCCACGACTGGGTGAAACACAAGATATTCCATTAGTTGGGTTTAGTCTCGAATGGAGATCATCCAGTTTATTCTCCTGTGATTGCACGTTGGTCAATAGAATGGATGGTAGAGGCAGGTTTCCCACTCACTGATGAATTCTCACAAGTCACCCCGATCTCCGCCCCCTGCATTTCCGTCTTTTCTTCACGTGAATGACAGGGATTTGGGCCTGGTCTTGGAGAAGCAGTATATCCTTGGCGTCGGACAAATTAAAGAAAAAATCTTTATCCAGTTCGAGGTGAGTAATTGCTGTTCTGTTATCCAAAAGCTAATTTCGAGATGGAAGCAGCAGCATTATGCACAAAATAACTTGTTAGGGCTAGGGGTTCTGCTGAAAAGGGCGCGAAATTCAAAAATATTTTTTTGAAATATTTAATGTTCATACATTCACAAGTGCAATACACCAAATTAGAGCTTAACTTCTTGGATATAGGGGGCGCTATTTAAATATTTGGATGAAAAACGTTCCCGTTTTAAACAAGATATTTTGTCACGAAAAGATGCTCGACTACGCATATAATTGACAGCTTTGGAAAGAAAACACTCTGACGTTTCCAAAACTGCAAAGATATTGTCTGTGAGTTCCACAGAACTGATGTTACAGAAAAAACCCAGATAAAAATACAATCAGGAAGTGCCGCATTTTTTAAAAACTGCCTCATGGCAATGACTCCTTATATGGCTGTGGAGGAGCTAGGAGTCAGCTTACCTTTTCCACGTTTTCCCCAAGGTGTCTGCAGCATTGTGATGTATTTGTAGGCATATCCTTGAAAGATTGACCATAAGACACTACATCTACCAGGTGGTCGCTTGGTGTCCTCCGTCGCAATTACTGCAGTATTTTTCCGTTTGCCTCGGATGAGAAACCGACTGCCAGGAATGATTTTTCATCGAATAGAATTGTGAAAAACACCTTGAGGATTGATTCTAAACAACGTTTGCCATGTTTCTGTCGATATTATGGAGCTAATTTGGAAAAAAGTTTGGCGTTGTGTTGACTGCATTTTCAGGTTTTTTTCTTAGCCAAACGTGATGAACAAAACGGAGCTATAACTCTCACACAAATAATCTTTTTGGAAAAAATGAACATTTGCTATCTAACTGAGAGTCTCGTCATTGAAAACATCCGAAGTTCTTCAAAGGTCAATTATTTTATTTGAATGCTTTTCTTGTTTTTGTGAAAATGTTGCCTGCTGAATGCTAGGCTTAATGCTATGCTAGGCTATCAATACTCTTACACAAATGCTTGTGTAGCTTTGGTTAAAGCATATTTTGAAAATCTGAGATGACAGTGTTGTTAACAAAAGGCTAAGCTTGTGTTTCAATATATTTATTTCATTTCATTTGCGATTTTCATGAATAGGGAACGTTTCGTTATGGTAATGAGCTTGAGGCTATGATTACGCTCCCGGATATGGGATTGCTCGACGCTAGAGGTTAATCTACCCATCGTGTCCGATTTCAAAAAGACTTTACAGTGAAAGCACACCATATAATTATGTTAGGTCAGAGCCTAGTCACAAAACACATATACAGCCATTTTCCAGCCAAAGAGAGGAGTCACAAAAATCAGAAATAAAATTAATCACTAACCTTTGATGATCTTCATCAGATGACACTCATAGGACTTCATGTTACACAATACATGTATGTTTTGTCGGATAAAGTTCATATTGTTTTCCAAAAATCTCTGTTTAAATTGGCGCTTTATGGTCAGTAATGTTGTGCCTCAAAAACATCCGCCGAATTTTCAGAGAGCCACATCAATATACTTATATAAGGAGAAGTATATCTATAATTCTGTGCATAATAGTTGCATCTTTTATCAAAGTTTATTATGAGTATTTCTGTAACCTTTGATGATCTTCATCAGATGACACTCATAGGACCTCATGTTACACAATACATGTATGATTTGGAGAAGTATATCTATAATTCTGTGCATAATACTTGTATCTTTTATCTAAGTTTATTATGAGTATTTCTGTAACCTTTGATGATCTTCATCAGATGACACTCATAGGACTTCATGTTACACAATACATGTATGTTTTGTCGGATAAAGTTCATATTTATTTCCAAAAATCTCAGTTTACATTGGCGCTTTATGGTCAGTAATGTTGTGCCTCGAAAACATCCGGCAAATGTTCAGAGAGCCACATCAATTTACAGAAATACTCATAATAAACTTTGATAAAAGATACAAGTATTATGCACAGAATTATAGATATACTTCTCCTTAATGCAACCACTGTGTCAGATTTCAAAAAAGCTTTACGGAAAAAGCAAACCATGCAATAATCTGAGTACGGCGCTCAGACACAAAAACAAGCCATGTAGATACCCACCATGTTGTGGAGTCAGTAAAAGTCAGAAATAGTGTTATAAATATTCACTTACCTTTGATGATCTTCATCAGAATGCACTCCCAGGAATCCCAGTTCCACAATAAATGTTTGTTTTGTTCGATAAAGTCTATAATTTATGTCCAAATACCTCCTTTTGTTAGCGTGTTTAGTAAACAAAACCAAACTCACAAGTCCAGGCGGAAGTTCAGACGAAAAGTTCCAAAAGTTATATTACAGTTCGCAGAAACATGTCAAACGATGTATAGAATCAATCTTTAGGATGTTTTTAATATAAATCTTCAATAATGTTCTAACCGAAGAATTCCTTTGTCTTTAGAAATGCAATGGAACGCAGCTACCTCTCTCGTGAGCACGCGTGATCAGCTCATGCCACTCTGGCAGACCCCTTCCTCAATCAGTTCTCATTCTCCCCCACTTCACAGTAGAAGCCTCAAACAAGGTTCTAAAGACTGTTGACATCTAGTGGAAGCCTTAGGAAGTGCAATATGACGCTGTATATTCGATAGGCATTGAGTTGAAAAACTACAAACCTCAGATTTCCCACTTCCTGGTTGGATTTTTCTCAGGTTTTCGCCTGCCATATGAGTTCTGTTATTCTCACAGACATCATTCAAACAGTTTTAGAAACTTCAGAGTTTTTTCTATCCAATAGTAATAATGTGCATGTATTAGCATTTGGGCCTGAGTAGCAGGAAGTTTACTCTGGACACGCTTTTCATCCGAACATGAAAATGCTGCCCCCTATCCCAAACAGGATAACTTGAGTTTGAGTTTGAGTTTATTTTTATTTTTACAGGGACAGTGCACATTAATCAACATTTCAGTAAAAGTGCCGGTTTTAGCCAACCGGCTAATTTTCAACCGCAGTCCCTGGGCAGGTTATTAAAAACAATTACAATATAGACAATAGCAACATAGAACAAGCAAGACATAGCATACAGACAGAGCAACATAGGACAAGCAAGACGTAGCATACAGACAGAGCAGCATAAAACAAAAAGCAGCAAGACAAAATTCATAAAAGCAACAAAGTGTTTCCACACCTCACAAGCTACAGACAACAGACAACATGGAGTGGCAACACACAGCTAGGGACCATGTTCACAAATCTGATTGACCTTTAGCCATGTCTTCAAGCATTTTGTGAAAGTGTGATATGTGGTGCAGTTATGTGTGTCTGATGGCAGTGTATTCCAGACATGGGAAGCTCTCACAGAGAATGCAGATTTACTAAAGGTGCTTTTCCTTAGGGGAACTATACAGTCACCTCTCATGGCAGACCTTGTGGATCTGCTGCCATATGTCTGGGTTTTCTGTTTAACAAAAATATTGAGTGGAGGGGGAGCCAGGCCATTGAGGATCTTGAATACAAGACATGCGTCGGTGTATTGCACAAGATTTTCCCAACTCAAGAGCTCATGCTTTCTAAGGATGTGACAATGATGATGGCTATTGGGCTTCCTATCAAGCACTTTGAGAGCATGTTTGTAGACAGACTGAATAGGTTTTAATGTTGTACAGCAAGCTTGGGCCCAACTAGTCAAGCAGTATGTTAAGTGGGGGAGTATCATAGATTTGAAGTACAGTTTTGCTACCTCTGTAGTCAAACAATTTCGTATAAATCGGAAATTAGCTAGGTTGAATTTGGTTATTTGAATTACCTTTTTCACATGCTTTTTAAAAGAGAGGTTGGAATCAAGTATGATGCCAAGGTACTTAAAATCAGATACCACCTGGAGCTTCTCCCCTGACACATAGACATCTGGCTCAGTAGCATCTGTTGCCCTCTTTGTGAAGAACATGCAAACAGTTTTTTTCACATTGAGATGCAAACACGAGTCACTGAGCCACTTTGTAACCTGGACCATTACAGTAGTGAGTTCTTGTGCAGCTTGTTGTTTGCTTTTTGCATGCACATATATCACTGTATCATCTGCATACATTTGTGGTAGCCATGTTGGTTAAGTGTGCCTTGATTTGTAAATAAATCACAGACAGTATCACAAGCAAAGCACCCCCACACCATCACACCTCCTCCTCCATGATTCATGGTGGGAACCACACATGCGGAGATCATCCGTTCACCTACTCTGCGTCTCACAAAGACACGGCGGTTGGAACCAAAAATATCAAATTTGGACTCATCAGACCAAAGGATAGATTTCCACCGGTCTAATGTCCATTGCTCATGTTGGCTCAAGCAAGCCTCTTCTTATTATTGGTGTCCTTTAGTAAGGGTTTCTTTGCAGCCATTCGACCATGAAGGCCTGATTCACGCAGTCTCCTCTGAACAGTTGATGTTGAGATGTTACTTGAACTATGTGAAGCATTTATTTGGGCTGCAATTTCTGAGGCTGGTAACTCTAATGAACTTATCCTCTGCAGCAAAGGTAACTCTGGGTCTTCCTGTCCTGTGGCGTTCCTTATGAGATCCAGTTTCATCATAGCGCTTGATGGTTTTTGCAACTACACTTGAAGAAACATTCAAAGTTCTTGAAATTTTCCAATTGACTGACCTTCATGTCTTAAAGTAATGAATGACTGTCATTTCTCTTTGCTTATTTGAGCTGTTTTTGCCATAATATGGGCTTGGTCTTTTACCAAATAGGGCTATCTTCTGTATACCACCCCTACCTTGTCACAACACAACTGATTGGCTCAAACACATTAAGAAGGAAAGAAATTCCACAGCTTTTATCAAGGTACACCTGTTAATTGACATGCATTACAGATGACTACCTTATGAAGCGTGTTGACAGAGTGCCAAGAGTGTGCAAAGCGGTCATCAAAGCAAAGGGTGGCTACTTTGAAAAATATAAAATATAAAGTATAGTTTTATTTGTTTAAGACTTTTTTGGTTAGAACATGATTCCACATGTGTTATTTCATATTTTTGATGTCTCCAAAGTTGTGGCAAAATGGCATAAGGACAACAAAGTCAAGGTATTGGAGTGGCCATCACAAAGCCCTGACCTCAATCCTATAGAACAGAATCCTATAGAACTGAAAAAGCATGTGCGAGAAAGGAGGCCTACAAACCTGACTCAGTTACACCAGCTCTGTCAGGAGGAATGGGCCAACATTCACCCAACTTATTGTGGGAACCTTGTGGAAGGCTACCCAAAACATTTGACCCAAGTTAAACAATTTTAAGGCAATGCTACCAAATACTCATTGAGTGTATGTAAACATCTGACCCACTGTGAATGTAATGAAAGAAATAAAAGCTTAAATAAATACATTTCTCTACAATTATTCTGACATTTCACATTCTTAAAGTGAAGTGGTGATCCTAACTGACCTAAAACAGGGAATTTTTACCTGGATTAAATGTCAGGATTTGTGAAAAACTGAGTTTAAATGTATTTGGCTAAGGTGTATGTAAACTTCCGACTTCAACTGTAGGTATTCCTTTTGTCCAGATGGTATAGGGCAGTGTGAAGGCATTACATCATCTGTGGACCTGTTGGGGCAGTATGCAAACTGAAGTGGGTCTAGGGTGGCAGGTAAGGTGGAGGTGATATGATCATTGACTTGCCTCTCAAAGCACATACTGTAAGTGAGTGCTACGGGGCGGTAGTCATTTAGTTCAGTTATCTTTGTCATCTTGGGTACAGGAACAATAGTGGCCATCTTGAAGCATGTGATCCACCTCTTTTTAATAGAGGCCATCAAAACTTTGCTTTCTCACGTAATTGCAAAACATAGCCCATATAGGAACACCTATTTAATTCCATGCATTAACCAGCTATGAGGAGCTGGCTCTCGCTGAGCAACAAGTGATACTATTTCGCTCAAACTCAAAAGCCAGGGCTCTCATGAAGTGTTTGATTTGATTTTGCATTTGCATTGATGTCAGAGTGATTAGAGGGAAAATAGAGCACTGAGTACCAAGCCATTAGCAAGTTTGGCCGGTAACTAATGACAAATCAGCAGCATCATAGTGCAGTTTTGGAGAAGCCTAGTTACTGTGACTAAATGGTCACGTGGAACCAGTTCCTGGTTTGTCCCAGGGATGTTTTTAGGACTTTCTTGGGATGTTGTGTCATGGTCCCCTTAATGTTCTTGGGAAGTTGTACCATTGTCCTCCAGAAGTTTTATTTCATTTTTCATTTTTTTGTTATTAAGGTCATTAATAGCAGCAATCTATCTCACCAAGCAAAGTGAGAACAATAAGAGCACCACATTGAAGCTGCCCAGCAACACCCGGTGTGTAATCATGTTAGACAGTCTCCTGGAGGGGAAGGAGTCTCTCCAAGAAATGGCCACAGTCTGCCGATATGGACAGCCCCATCAAGAGGATCCTCCTGGATTATGTATTTTTGGGAGAGAGTGGTAAGCAAACTTCTGAAACCTATAGCAGGAGCCATTGCGCGGATTGAGGGGGACAATGCCATCCTGTCTGATGTTCAAACTCCGCTTGCAGATGTAAGAGAAGAAATCCATACTGCCCTGCCCACTTCACTGTTGCTCCAAGCAGAGGAAACTGCAGTTCTGAAATACATCAAAAAATGTGAAGACTTTTGCCTGAAGCCCAAGTACGCTGGCAAGAGCATCCTGTCTGGTGCAGAGATCAACAAGGCCTATGGTGTCATCACAACTGTCTCGCCACCTTGGCCTGGATGAGGGCAAGGTTCTTGGCATTCTGACGAAGTACACTTCCAAGCAAGGGCTTTGGGATGGAGATGCAATATGGCAGTCGTGCCAACATATCTCATCAGAGACCTGGTGGAAGGGACTTTGTGGATCTGAGGCTATTTCCCCTGTTGCCTACATCATCTTCCAAATCCCACCAACATCAGCCGCCTCAGAGTGCAACTGGTCCTTGTTTGAGAACACACACACCAAAGCGCGCAACAGGCTGACCAATACAAGTATTGAAAGATTGGTGGCCATCCGGGCAAATTTGAGGCTTTTTGAGCCTGACAACGAGCCATCCCCAACAAGGTTGGAAAGTGACAGTGAAGATGAGGCCTCAGAGTCTGATGTTCAAGAGGTGGACTTTGAGGAGGTCCAGGGAGAAGACATGGAGGCATGAGAGGAAGACAACTAAAGCTTTAGTTTCTAGACTATCATCTTACAGATGTATGTAGAAAATTTTTTGGGGAGATGCGATGGATCATTCAATATTCCCTTTCCTTTGTTGTTCAGTGAAATCATCCCATGTGAAGAGTCAACTCATTTAATTAAAGTTCAATTCGTAACTAAATAGTTTTTTTCTTTTGGAAGCATTTAATCATTTGCAATTATGTCTACTTATGATAAGGTAAAATGTATATGTTTCTGTCTCCATATGATATGGTAAATATATCCAGTGAAGAAAACATCTACATTTAAATGGTGTTAATATTCATTTGCATATATTTCCGTTATATCCCACAGAACGTTTCCCCCTCTGAATATTCCCGAAAATGTGCAACCCTACCCATAACACCACCATATTTTACAGTAGGTATGGGGTTCTTATCTACTTATGCATTCTCAGTTCAACACCAAATTCACCATTTGTGTTCATGGTGAAAGAGCTCTATGTTCATGTAATCGGACCATAGCACTGGTTTCGATCCAAGTGCCAATGCCGTTTACATTTGTTGGATGACATGAAAATTAGGTCTTTAGCCATGCACACAAGTGGTGGGTTTGGGTGTTGAAATGAGAATGCATAAGCAGACAAGAATCCCATACCTACTGTAAAATATGGTGGTGGATCTTTATTTGGAGGGAGGGAGGTAGGGAGGGAATAGAAACAGTAAATACCTGGTTTAAATGGTTTGCTGTAGGATTTATTCACTGCCAATCAGATTGAGTGTGTTGAAACTGTTCACACAATCTGCCTTCAGGCCCTAGGATAACTGAACCCATTTCCGTACGCTCAAAGCAGAATGTTCTGTGCAAAGCCCAGATTTTCAAACATCTGACAGAGAGGGGTGGCAAAAGCAGCTAAGAGACATTAAAACCCTCTCTGGGATAGGCGTCCCACTGGCGGGACAACTTCCGGTGAAACTGGAAACTGGATATTATGGATATTAAACATTTAGGAACATACAAGTGTCTTATATCAGTTAAAAGCTTAAATACTTGTTAATCTAACTGCAGTGTCTGATTTACAATAGGCTTTACAGCGAAAGCATGCCATGCGATTGTTTGAGGATTGGGCCCCACATCTAAATATTTTTCCACCAGCACAGGTTTCATAAATTCACAAATAGCAATTAAATATTCACTTACTTTTTGAAACTCTTCCTCTGATTTGTCATCCAAAGGGTCCCAGCTACAACATGTAGAGTCGTTATGTTAGATAAATTCCTTCTTTTTATCCCAAAAAGTCAATTTAGTTGGCGTCATCGATTTGAGTAATCCACTCGTTCAACAGGAATAGAAAGGAATCCAAAAAGCTACCGCTAAACTTTGTTAAAACAATTCAAAATATGTTTCTATCTAATCCTCAGAATCGCTAAAATGTAATTAAACCATAATATTTCATACGGAAAGAAGTATGTTCAATTGGAAAACAATATTAGCAGGTACACATCGTCTTTGTCGCGCTTGCACAGACTAATTTCCAAGTCTGTGTCCTAGTACTAAAACTCATAATTCTTCCTCGTTTGGGAAGAAACAAGCCTGAAACCTTGAACAAAGACTACTGATATCCAGTGGAAGCCATCGAAATTGCATACTGGGAGCTGGATTTTATTTTGTCCCTATACGTTCTAATGGAAGAGCATGGGCTCTCTCAAAAATAAAATTATGGTTGGTTTTTCTTTCGATTTTCTCCTACCATATCTATTGTGTTATAGTCTCCTAAATTATTTTAACATTTCTACCAACATCAGAGTGTTATCTATCAAATGGTACCAATTATAATCATATCCTGGTTTCAGGGCCTGAGCAACAGGCAGTTCACTTCAGTCAGGTCGGAAATGGAGAGAAATAGACCCTAGCCTGAATGGGATTCTCTGCCTCTAACCCTATTACAGAGCCTGAGTCACTGGCTTACTGGTGCTCTTCCATGCCGTCCCTAGGAGGGGTGCGTCACTTGAGTGGGTTGAGTCACTGACGTGATCTTCCTGTCTGGGTTGGCGCTCCCCCTTGGGTTGTGCCGTGGCGGAGGTCTTTGTGGGCTATACTCGGCCTTGTCTCAGGATGGTAAGTTGGTGGTTGAAGATATCCCTCTAGTGGTGTGGGGCTGTGCTTTGGCAAAGTGGGTGGGTTTATATCCTTCCTGTTTGGCCCTGTCTGGGTGTATCATCGGATGGAGCCACAGTGTCTCCTGACCCCTCCTGTCTCAGCCTCCATTATTTATGCTGCAGTAGTTTATGTGTCTGGGGGCTAGGGTCAGTCTGTTATATCTGGAGTACTTCTCCTGTCTTATCCGGTGTCCTGTGTGAATTTAAGTATGCTCTCTCTAATTCTCTCTTTCTCTCTTTCTTTCTCTCTCTCAGAGGACCTGAGCCCTAGGATCATGACTCAGGACTACCTGGCATGATGACTCCTTGCTGTCCCCAGTCCACCTGGCCGTGCTGCTGCTCCAGTTTCAACTGTTCTGCCTGCGGCTGTGGAACACTGACCTGTTCACCAGACATGCTTACCTGTCCCAGACCTGCTGTTTTCAACTCTCTAGAGACAGCAGGAGTGGTAGAGATACTCTTAATGATCGGCTATGAAAAGCCAACTGACATTTACTCCTGAGGTGCTGACTTGCTGCACCCTCGACAACTACTGTGATTATTATTATTTGACCATGCTGGTCATTTATGAACATTTGAACATCTTGGCCATGTTCTGTTATAATCTCCACCCGGCACAGCCAGAAGAGGACTGGCCACCCCTCATAGCCTGGTTCCTCTCTATGTTTCTTCCTAGGTTTTTGCCTTTTTCTAGGGAGTTTTTCCTAGCCACCGTGCTTCTACACCTGCATTGCTTTCTGTTTGGGGTTTTAGGCTTGGTTTCTGTACAGCACTTTGAGATTTCAGCTGATGTAAGAAGGGCTATATAAATACATTTGATTTAAATACAATTTATAACATCTCTCTTTACTTATTCCCTCCCGCTCCCTCTCTCTTTTTCTGTCTCTATTTATCTCTCTCACATCCACGCTCTCCTCCTCTTCCTCACTCTTTCTCCATCTTACTTTTCTCCTGACAGATTCTGAAGGTCCCCGTACAAGTGTACAAATGATAAATGGATGGCATAGTCTCATGTTTTCAGGCACATTCATTAATGCATGTGCATGTGCTAAAGATCCCATGACACCTGTTGCTAGAAAAGGAGTGTACGGAAGCCCTGAAGCCCAAGGCAGACCACAGTCCTACATACCTACAGGTTATGGGAAATTTGCTCTGTGTATTTCTCAAGGAGAAAGTCTCCACTTCTATGTCAATGATAATATAAACAAAAACACTATAGTAAATACTACGGTAATGTCTGAAATACCACAACAGTAAATACTACAGTATATTACAATAAACAAATACACTACATTAATTACTATAGTATATGCTACAGTTTTCTTTTACTACAGTATTTATACTATAGTTAACTGTAAATAATACAGTATACTACAGTAAATACTACAATATTGTCGGCAAAACACAAAAATGAATACTGTGGTTGTCATACCATAGTATACTACACTATTTTTTCATGTGGGAGAGAATGGGATTCTGTACTATGCATATCAACTCATGCAGTCCAGAGTAAGTGTAAATCCCCTGAACTTTATTCTACCTCATCTTCCAAATGGACAACTACAGTATTCCTGCTGTTAGACAGCAGCTGTTTACCGCCAGTTCAATACAGAAGTTCAATAAGTACCCGTCTCAACCATTCTGAAACACTTCAAGGCCAAAATCAATCAATATAAAAAATAACAGAACTCAAGTTTCTTATCCATGAATGTATTTACTTTAACCTAGGTTATACTCCCACAGAAGTCCTGAAGCAGTGTTTTTGCAGACTGTAATTTAATAGTGGTTTTATTTGAGGGTTTCTCCTTGAGTAAACCTACTAGAGAAATACTAAAAGAGCAAATTTCCCATAACATGTAGGACTGGAGTCCGAACAGATACTGTAATTCAGCACTCAACTATTTTCTATAACATGAACTGAAAATAATGTGGTATATACTTGGCATGTAGGTTTCTAACTTATGGGTGGCACAAATTGGGATATGGGGGAGGGGAATGGGCAGAATATATGCAAATTAATTAGTGTAGTATTTACTATAGAGTTTTTTTGCAGATAATAATTAAGTATTTATTATAGTATTCTACAGCATTCTATAGTAGGTATTATTTTATTTTTTATTTAAACTTTACTTCACTAAGCAAGTCCTTTAAGAACAAATTCTTATTTACAATGACAGCCTACCCCGGCCAAACCCGGACGACGCTGGGCCAATTGTGCGCCGCCCTATGGGACTCCCAAACAAAGCCAGATGTGATACAGCCTGGAATAAACCAGGGACTATAGTGACGGCTCTTGCACTGAGATGCAGTGCCTTAGACCACTGCGCCACTCGGGAGTCCACACGTGATCTAGGGATAGTGTGTAGAATAATATTCTATAGTATACTACAGTTTACTACAGCATTCTATAATCAGTGCTATAGTATTCTATGGAAACTAAAGTATTTTCTTCTGTGGGATATTTATTCTCTCTCTCTCTCTGTGTTTCTATCCTTATGTAGTCGGGTGGTAAAAGCACCTAGCTGTATTTGTTTATTTCCACAAGATGGCACTATCCCTTTTAAGAGATCAATAATTAAAGCGGGGTTTCTGGGATACAGTAGCACATGCACAATGAGATCCTCGTTGGTAGTAGCCGGGCTGCCTGAGAGTGTTTAGTGTCCATCATGGCTTCTCGTGAAATGTATTATTACATATTTACTCTTGATGCAGCTTTATACAATTATGTAAACATGCCTCCTTCGCAATGTTCGCTTTGTAATATTTGTTCAGGATGATCAACTTAGACTGTTGGTGTTTGCAGATTTGTAATTGGGTGGCTAACTACTGCTAGTTACATCCAGTTGCTCCCGGACCACGTTGTGGAGTTTTACAAGATATCATAAAGTGAGAATTACAATTCAAGTTGAATGTTTATTAATAGTGATCTTCCATTTTGAGGGAAACTATTATCGTTGCTGTGATAATGACATTCATAGTGTTTATTGTTTTCCTAATGCTAGGACACGTGATGTTGACCTGTCCGACGTGTGCATCTGTAGTAGCACATGGGCAGTGTTGTAATAATTTATTTGTTTAAAGATTAGATGTACTCTTTCATTTCATGCAAGACTGTAATTTTGACAAGGTTATTGTGAACTATTAACAAGGCTAACTTAGTTTGTGTTATGTTGTGTTTTCTTGTTTTACAGAAATAGGCCTCTGCCATTTTTGTTGTGCACTTTGGCTAGATACACTTTGTTTCGTGATTGGATTCACTGATAAAGTAGTAGGTCTAGAGTTTAGTTGACTCATTGCACTTTTGCTTCTGGTAATTCAAGCGTATTCAGTAAGCAGGTTAGCTGAGACAGTAAAGTAATTCCTTATTATTGTAGTCTATTTAAAATGGATTAAAATAACTTTCCAATGGAATTCTGTTTCCAATACCAGGGACAGTTTTCAGAATAAACAACCCCAAAGATATTTCTGTGTCCTGTGCTGGGTTACGCTTATCACCGTCACTCTGAGGGCTCTATTTTTGGCTAGCATTAAGCAGGGGCTCAGCCTTGGAAACGGCATATGAAAGGTGACAGTCTAGCGAATCCAACAGGTGTGGTTTCATCTTGCTGTGATATTCTCAGACGGATTTCGAGATCTCAACATGAAAAAATACAAAAATGATTTCATAGGATTGAAACGAGACCATTTCCTTTTGGTCACAGATGGATGAAATCCCGGTGTGCTTAAAGCTGAAGTTGCAACGAGTCTGCAGATATTTGAATGGTGTCTTTGCGCCGCTCAGTGGATGTTTAGGTGAAAGGTATCTGTCGTCAGTTATATGAAATGGTGCCAATATTGTACTGTCGCTAAGTATGATCATATGTATTATACAGTCAAGAGAAAGGTGAAATTCTCATAGTTATAATTCGATTTGTACTACATTTAGAAATCATTTGTAATTTCAAGCTCTTTTGCCCACTTCTTGAAATGTTCATAATATTTGTACAATGTACTTGAGCTTGTGTCCTCAAAAGTGAGTACACCCCAGCAATTTATAACTATTTTTTTACCAGAAAGGCCTTTCGAGAATTATACCGAAGTATGTTTATGGCCATGTCATGAAAAATAATAACATTTTGGTTATGTCTATTTAGGCAGCAATATCAATCAATCAAGTGTTTTTTTTTATGTGTGCTAAAGCGGCAAAATAGAAAGGATTCCTCTTTACACGCCAGGAGCGCATTCAGCAGGACAAAACATTTTGGAATGTTCAGACAGTGGAACAAACTTGCCTCTCCGACATGTGGAACAAGGAATCATGTCGGCCTCTATTCACGGCATTTCTATCGGCGATGTTCAACAACGGAACGGAACTGAACCTCTAGACCACCCCAGGCCATGGAGACGTACGTCTTATCATGTCAAACACCTGTTTCTTACTGCCATAGACACATATTACTTATCTGAAGCTATGTGACTGTGTAATGTGGGAACCTATCCTTCTATGAACTGTACTGTATGTACTGTATCAAAACCAACAACTGGTAGAGCAACAGCCATGCATCAAAGCTTTATTACACTTTGTTCCCAGCGGCCAGTTCTGCTCCACTTCATGGCTCTCAACCCTGGCAACTGTGGATGATACATAGCCCAGTCTTGGCTAAACTTAACGCTTTTCAATAAAATATGACCTAATAATTCACTGTGAATTATTCATGGACACTGTTCATAAGATCCCGGGGTTTTCGGTTCGGGCGTGAGCTGCTATTGAAATTCTCTCCATTGTTTTTCTCTCCTTTCCCCCAGACATTGGAAATGTCCATCTATTAGTCAGCGCCCTGCCCGTCCTCTCACCCATGGCCACAATTCATTTCAACATGTTTATAACCTTCTAGCTAGATTCACAGGCCGAGAGAGAAAACAACCTTTCACTTAATGCCAGTTCTATTACTGGGCTGCTGAGAGTATTAAACATTACGTATTGGGCTAATATTCTATCGAAATGCTGGCTGCGCATGTCCACAGAAAAGTGGCAAAGGGCCAGGTATTTGGGTCTGGATCCAATTGGATTCAGATGTATTAATATTATCAAATTCTTCTTTACTGCTTTGAAAATCTTTTTTTTCCCGTGTGTGTGTGTGGGGGAGGGTTCAGTACGATGGGGAAAGCACAGTGTACACAGCATTTGGTTGGTGGGGTTGCTTAGTGATGAATCGTTAGTGGGGATATCTGACAGAGAGGTTGTGTATAATTTGGCCTTCAGAGATAAGTGTGTTCTACTAGTTGGTTGGCTGCAGTCCTTCAAAGAACAGGGTCAGGAACTGAGATTGGTAGCAGTTTAATTGTGCAGTCACACCCCAAACCCAGTGTCTCAGTGGAATATTTTACAGTAATGTAGCCTGCATCCCATGAGTCCAAAAAGCACCAGATTTACAATGTATTTACAATGTATTGATCCAGTCATTCATGTAGCCTCTCCCATCACCTAACATAAAGTGCAAAGCCTTCCAGAAGAACATATCAGACTCAGATTCTCATTATTGCTCCAGCAGTGAAAACTTATGAACAATAAGTTAAACTCTGAAACCGAGGGGATTCAAAGCATCAACACAAAAGTAATAGATGTAATTGAAATGAATTGCTTTGAAGACAGCTGGATGTGCCAATACATAACTGCAAATGAACTCAACTAAGCAGTTATGGCTTCAAAAGTGAGTGGGGGACATGACATGAGCAGCTCAGTAGATACCCCCAAACAGCATGTGTTAGCTTGTCAAGGGCAGACATGCGTCAATGATTCAGAGGAGAAACGGAGCAAACATTTGAAAGCCCACATACAGTAGCAGTTCTCCCCCTAAAACTCTCCACTAGTCCTCCCTCTTGATGGTTCAGTACTGAGACTGCCCAGTGTGGCCAGGAGACCTATTCACTGTTCCCCATCTCTCCCACATGAGCAATGTTTCTGTCTCCTGCCTACTGTATGGAAGAAAGCTCCACTCCATCATTCTCCACTCCATTTTTCATCATTTTCCCCCAGACCCACACGTCAGCTAAAACACAACTGCACACACACACACACACACACACACACACACACGCGCACACTCAGCGGTTGCTGATTGTAGCTTAACTTTGTAGCAGTGCTGCTAACAGTGCATTTCAGATTGATTGTTTCTATGTTGACAGGTGTTGATTAAGGAGTTGGAGCTTATGGTGTGACGATATCGGGTGCTGGGACTACTGAGGTGGAGGCCATCCCACAGTACACAAGTATTAGGCTGTACCAGGTTGGGCTTTACATCACTCTTCAGTTAGTACTGCTGGCATCATGATATCAGAGAGAGCGAGCGAGAGAGATACACTCCCCGGCGGATTGTTAGGTTCTAAACAAACAGAGTAAAAACTCAAACGGATGACTAGGAAAAAGTATGTTTATTCACCCACTGGGTCAAACAGGTGCAAAGACAAAGACATGTTTACACAAGCACATATATTTATACCCTCCTACTAGGCGGAGTCAAGTCCTTGCCCATCTAGACAGCCAATACGTCTCTGTTGCTAAGTCAGGAACTTAATTGGTTTCCTCTTACTGGTGTAGTCATGGCCCTGCCTCAGGCTAGAACCTTCGTGGGTGTGGAAATGTGTGTGGGATAGGACTGTTCCTTCTCACTTCATCTGACCTGACCTCGGGCTGAATTCCTCGCTCCTCCCTAATCCACGGCTGTCCTACTTTATCAGTGACTGAAACCAGACTGTTGCCCTTTGCCTCCCTCCATAGGATCCATGAGATTTAACAGTAACAAATACTCCCTGCCTCCCCCCATTGTCTCACTCAGTTACTTTCTATACACATAGCTATTATCCACCCTCCATTGACCCCAACATATACCTTCATTATACATGCAAAGTAACCAATAAGTTCTAGTATGGCAACATGAATAAGTATATTTCAAGCTAGAATCCAACAGTATGTACGTGTACACATGCTGTTGCATGTATATATTTTATATAAGGTGACAGAACAGAATGTCACTTTATTTGAGGGTATTATCATACAGTACATATCTGATTTGCCATTTAGAAATGAAAACACTTTATAGATCTAGTCCCCCCCCATTTGAAGATGTCATAAGTATTTGGACAAATGTCACTTATAGTGTACGAATAAAGTAGTCAAAGTAGTATTTGGTCCCATTTTCCTAGTCTGCAATGACTACATGCGTGTGACTCTACAAACTGGTTGAATGCATTTGCAATTTGTTTTGGTTGTGTGTTGGGATCCAATAGGAACTGAATGGTGAATGATGACTGGATTTATTTATAAATGTTCAGAAACATCTGATCTACTCACGTTAATCATAATGCAATGATTAAGAAAAATCACGAACGATTCATGAATAAGGTTGAGTGAGAATGTTACAGAGGCTACAAAATGGCCTGCCAACCTCTCACCACAACCAATAAAGCCAGCAGCATACCACCCTGCATACCACACTGCTGGCTTGCTTCTGAAGCTAAGCAGGGTTGGTCCTGGTCAGTCCCTGGATGGGGGACCAGATGCTGCTGGAAGTGGTGTTGGAGGGCCAGTAGGAGGCACTCTTTACTCTTGTCTAAAATAAATATCCCAATGCCCCAGGGCAGTGATTGGGACACTGCCCTGTGTAGGGGGAAGTTAAATGGGTGTCCTTGACTGTCTGAGGTCATTAAAGATCCTATGGCACTTATTGTAAGAGTAGGATTGTTAACCCCGGAGTCATGGCTAAATTCCCAATCTGGCCCTCAAACCATCACAGTCACCTAATAATCCCCAGTTTACAATTGGCTCTTTCATCCCCTGTAACTATTCCCCAGGTTGTTGCTGTAAATGAGAATGTGTTCTCAGTAAAATAACCGATAAATAACGGGGGGTCTTTGTCCGTCTCTAACGTTCTCATTCATGATTATCATGGTCACATTCATGTAAAGGTGTTCACAACCATCTTCTATTCTTACAATAAAAATAACAGAATACCTTCTCCCCCACGCACTTATTATTGGACAAAACATCATCTGAAACACAACCAAATCAAGCTGCAAATGCATCCAACAAGTATGTAGTCATTGTGTGCAAGGAATATGGGACTTTCGACTACTTTAATACACTATGAGTGAAATGTGTCCAAAAACCTATGACATCTACAAAAGGGCGGGGGGCCTAGATATATAAAGTGCTAATTTCTAAACGGTAAATCATATATGTATGAAAATACCCTCAAATAAAAGTTCTATACTGTCACCTCATATGAACATTTTTATCTCAAATCCCAACACCTAGTCAGTCATTTCGTGTTTCACAGGTCCTCGCTCAGTCTCTCACTCAACAGGGTGTGGGATTTATATAAGACCTTAGTCCTATCACAGCCACCTCCATCCATTATGATGAACCACAGGCTTCACTATTTCAGGCCCCTTACAGAAGTGCAGCCTTATTCACTACTGAGGGCTGGTATTAGGGAACAGGACTCCTGTGATGGGGAACGCAGGGAAAGAAAAGAGAACAAAGGAAAGAGAGGGAGAGTAGATGAGAGCAGGCGGGTATGGGGGGAATAATTAGGCCTTGATCTGTGTTACATTGCAGAATTCACACTTAGTTGAGAGAGTTGCGGGATCTTTTTTTAGACTTTAAAACGAGGCCAGAACATACCCTGTGGTCTCCAATAGGAGTCCTCTCAGGCCTAGACTCATCAATGTGTCTGTCTGCTCGTCCACTGTATCAAGATATTGTCAGCGTAATGCCTACTCCATTCTCCTGTGTCCCAAAACAGGATTCTATAAGTATCTCAGTTGGAACGATTTATGCCAAATGATCTGAAGAGAAATGATGAACCTCACCCTAATAGATCCCTAATACTACCAAAGAGAAATTAAATTACCATTCCAGTGGTAGTGGAATCAACAGACACAAAGTTTGACAAAAGCCTTTGTATCTGGAGCAGTTGGGGACAGAGAAATGACTCAGTGGCAGAGAAGGGAAAATGAGAATTGTGGGTGAGAGATAAAGAAAAAGAGTAGTTGGAAGACAGACAGAGGAAGAAAGAGCTGATAGATTGCATCAGAAACGTTTAGGTATCCTATTTAAAAGAAGTATGTGACTAGTTTATTTGATTAGATGCTCTCTTGTCTGCCTAGAGCTGTGCCCGAAAAAGTAGCATGGGATTTCATCTGCCAAATAATCAATATTAACTTAATAGCCTCTTAAATACAGGTAACTGCCAAAATAATGGAAACTTAAATGAGGGATAAAAGAATATTGAAAGCAGGTGCTTCCACACAAGTGTGCCATTATTTTGGCTACCATGACAATGCCCCCCATCCACAAGGCACGAGTGGTCACTGAGTAGTTTGATGAGCATGAAAATGATGTAAAACATATGCAATGGACGTCACAGTCACCGGATCTCGACCCAATTGAACACTTATGGGAGAGTCTAGAGCGGTGCCTGAGACAGCGTTTTTCACCACCGTCAACAAAACACCAAATGATTGAATTTCTCATGAAAGAAAGGTGCCGCATCCCTCTGATAGAGTTCAAGAAACTTGCAGAATCAACGCCAAGGTGCGTTGAAGCTGTTCTGGCTCATGGTGCCCCCAACGTCCGATTAAGACACTTTCTATTGGTGTTTCCTTTATTTTGGCAGTTACCTGTATGAGCCCCAGTCATCATCCCTTGTGATTGACTACAATACAGCAACCATATAGCAGTCCTTTACCACCCCCGTTTGATAGCTTTCACAACTGAATGTCAGCGACACCAAGTTATATTCAGATCTATTTATACTTTTTTGAAGTAATGCTATGGCACCTTGGTATTGCTGATACACTATGGACAATGTCAGTGACAGTTGGTATCTCTGTGAGCCAACTCGTATGCAAAGAGTATGCAAGCATGACTGAAGTCGCTTTGGATAAAAGCGTCTGCTAAATGGCATACAATTTATTACAGCGGAAGAATATTGTAAACTCAACACGTAAAGTGGTGGTCCCATGTTTCATGAGCTGAAATAAAAGGCCCCAGAAATGTTCCATACGCACAAAACGGTTATTTCACTCAAATTTTGTGCAGAAATGTGTTTACATCCCTGTAAATGAGTATTTCTTCTTTGACAAGATAATCCATCCACCTGATGGATTAAACAGCGTGATCATTACACAGGTGCACCATGTGCTGGGGGACAATAAGAGGCCACTTTAAAATGTGCAGTTTTGTCACACAACACCACTGATGTCTCATGTTTTTGTAGGGAGTGTGCAATTGGCATGCTGACTGCAGGAATGCCCACCAGAGCTGTTGCCGGAGAACATCCATTTCTCTACGATAAGCTGCCATCCCAGGCCCACCCATGACTGCACCCCTGTCCAGTCATGGGAAATCCATAGATTAGGGCCTAATGAATTTATTTCAATTGACTGATTTCCTTATATGAACTGTAACTCAGTAAACATTTTGAAATTGTTGCATATTGTGTTTATATTTTTGATCAGTATATGCAGTATATGTAATAGTCACCAGCTGAGAGTCTGCTAACATGTGAAGCTACCTGTTATGTCGGGTTGCAGTTCAGATGGAGCTGGGTTGACAAAATTATTTAACTGGTTCTACTCTAAAAATTCATGGAATTTATAGCCAATCACAACAGACCAGAATCACCTCTTAAGAGTATGAGCTTTTTGAAGTTAATTTGACAATGTGTCAGACTGGCAATTATGGCTGAGGCTGTTAGCACATCAATGTCAAATCAGTTATTATTTTGACATAATAAGTCCTAAAACTGTATTTTCATCTAACGTTCCTTCAAGACTGCATCTAAACTGCGGTGTACTTTGTATCTTTTATATATGACAGCTTGGCTGTTTCTGTTGGGTTTTTGTTGTTGAAAGACTGAGATAGTAACAGTACTTGAGATACAACAGCGTGTGCCAAAGGAATTACTTAATTGCTATCTGTCCTGGAATGAACCGGATAAGCTGGATAAACTTTGATCACAGGTAGGGCCTAAATTGTATTAGATAGCAATTTAAACCTAACTTCCCTGTCGTGGGTTGGAGAACAGGAATAGAAAGGGAAAAAGGACACGGTTGTAATGACACATGTACACATGTACAGTCGCTATTTCATACTGTACGCTGAAGAGATTGGCCTTTACCTAACTTCATCTGAGGAAGAGGATGACCCAGCAGGGACCTACAGCAGCTATGGAGGAAAGACTCAGCTGTCCCATCTGCTTTGAGTTCTTCCAGGACCCAGTGAGTCTGAAATGTCAACACAGCTTCTGCCGCAGCTGCCTGGAAACACCAACAAGGATTCAACAAAAGCAGCGCGAGTGCCCAGTCTGCAGGGGAAGGAATTCCATAGACAATATCCAGCCCGCAATGTCTAATATGAAACTGAGGAACATAGTGGAGGCCTACCTGCAGGGAGAAGAGAAGAAGGGGAGTGGGGGGAGAGCAGTGGGTCTTGTGGTGTGCGCCAGACATAATAAGAAGCTCAGGTTTTTCTGTGAGGAATGTGAGGAACTTGTTTGTGCAGTGTGTGTGGAGACCGAGCGGCATGCCAAGCATAAACACCAGCCAGTGAAGGAGGAAGCGCAATGGCGTAAGGTACTGTGCTATACCTGGAAGACAGATCTACTTGCAGTTTTTGCTCTTGCTAACCGAGTTGCATTTGGTATTAGATAAAAGTACCAGTACAGAATAGCTGAGAAACCAAATCTACCAACCAAAAGTATTTTTGACTTCGATCCATCATTTTTCTACTGTTACCCCTCCCTACTTCTCCACCACTATCCCCACTCTCTTCCATTATCTACCCAGAGGGAAATCACTTCATTGATCTACAACCTTCCTGAAAAACTGGAACTGGACATAAAGCAAGCGAGAGTCACAAGAAAGTGTGCAGCACAATACATCAAGGTATGTCGCTAGCTAAATTCCACAATATTACAAAGATAGGCCTATTACAAAGATGTTACATAGATATTGCATAGGTACATGTCTATCTTACTGTACTGTTCCATTTTCCAGACCCAGGCCCAAACCACAGCAGAACAGATCAAGAGTGAGTTTGCGAACCTCCACCAGTTCCTGAGAGTTGAGGAGGAGGCCAGACTGGCAGCTTTGAAACAGGAGGAAGGGGTGAAGACAGGGTTACTGACCGAGAGGATCGCCCGTCTTGCCAGCAACATGACCTCACTCCCAGGGAGGATCTCAGACATACAGGCCAAGATGAAGACAGATGACATCTCGTTTCTACAGGTCACACTTTATTTTGCATGTCACAACTGTTCAATGTACTGAGGCTGTCTCAATCAAAGATATTATTCTGTACTGAGGCTTTCCCAAACAAATATATTATTCTGTACAGAGGTCCACATGTGTTCTTGTTTCAGATGTACAAGGACTTGAAAGACAGGTATGCAACATTACAATGATCCTCAATAGTCAAGTATCTGATCAGTCACCAACACTATTATCATGCAATGTCTGTACTGTCTGTCATTTCAGGGCCAAGTATACAATGCAGGATCTAGAGCCTGTATCGGGGGCACTGATAGACGTGGCCCAACACTTGGGAAACCTGAGGTTCAAGGTCTGGAAGAAAATGCAAGAGATGGTGCAATACAGTGAGTACAAAGTTTTATAAGCAACTGTCCACGCATTTGAGGTCATTGACTTGCTTCAATGACGCAGAGAAATGATCAGTTACTAAACATTATAGTACAATATCCAGGCTCCAGTGTCAGTCATTCATGCCATGAATCACGACTGAAGTAACAATAAAATGTCACCGTTCTGAGCTAGTCTGATTACTGACAATAAAACTGATGAATGTTCTGATTCCTGAATGACAAACTGCTGACTCATGTTCTGTTCATACAGCCATAACATCCATGTATCTGACCTGGTGTCCAACTAACCTGTCCACTCCCTCTGTCTCAGCCCCTGTGACCCTGGATGTGAATTCAGCCCACCCTGATCTACTGATCTCTGGGGTCCTCCTGGAGGTGAGTGACAGACGATCGTCCCAGCCTGTGCCTGATAACGCGGAGCGATTCGACAGCTCAGTGAGCGTGCTGGGCTCTGAAGGCTTCTACTCAGGCATTCACAGTTGGGAGGTGGAGGTGGGGCCTAAGAAGGCCTGGACCCTGGGAGTGGCCAAAGAGGGTGTGGCCAGGAAGGGCAATGTGATGGTCAGCCCAGAGGGTGGGATCTGGGCGATGGGGCTGTGGAACGGGGAGGAGTATAGCGCTGGAACCTCCCCCCTGGGTACCCCTTTGGTCCTGAGTAGGAAACCCCAGAACGTCAGGGTCAAGTTGGACTATGAGAAAGGAGAGCTGTCCTTCTATGACTCCAGTGACATGTCACTCATCTATATGTTCGAACAGAGGTTCACAGAGAGACTGTTCCCCTACTTCTCTCCCTGCCTTAACTCCGATGGCACTAACCCTGGAGTACTGAGTGTCTGCCCTGAAAAGGTGTTTGTGACTGTGACACCTGCTCACTAAGGATATTTTCTGGTGATACTCACCGAAGTGTCTGTCTTGGTAAAGTCTGTCACAGTGACTCTAGTGGTGACAGTGATGTCTGTGACACCAATGTGTATTCCGAAACTTTGTCTGGGGCACTTTCGTGTAAATGAATTTATTGAGAGAATGTGTCATGAATTCCCTACTTTTTGGTGGTATGTTCAATAAAATTACAGTTTTAGAGTTCCAAAATTAGAGTTCCAAAAGGGTTCCCTTTTTGGTTCCAGGTAAAACTATTTCGGGTTCCATGTAGAACCTTTTGTGGAAAGGGGTTCTTCAAAGGGCTTTCCTATAGGGACAGCTGAAGAACCTTTTTGGTTCTAGATAACACCTTTTTTTGAAGAATGTACAGTTGTGGCCAAAAGTTGAGAATGACACAAATATTAATTTCCACAAAGTTTGCTGCTTCAGTGTCTTTAGATATTTTTGTCAGATGTTACTATGGAATACTGAAGTATAATTACAAGCATTTCATAAGTGTCGAGGTCTTTTATTGTTGATGCAAAGAGTCAATATTTTTTGTGTTGACCCTTCTTTTTCAAGACCTCTGTAATCCGCCCTGGCATGCTGTCAATTAACTTCTGGGCCACATCTTGACTGATGGCAGCCCATTCTTGCATAATCAATGCTTGGAGTTTGTCAGAATTTGTGGGTTTTTGTTTGTCCACCCGTCTCTTGAGGATTGACCACAAGTTCTCAATGGGATTAAGGCCTGGGGAGTTTTCTGGCCATGGCCCCAAAATGTCAATGTTTTGTTCCCAGAGCCACTTAGTTATCACTTTTGCATCATGGCAAGGTGCTCCATCATGCTGGAAAGGGCATTGCTCGTCACCAAACTGTTCCTGGATGGTTGGGAGAAGTTGCTCTCGGAAGATGTGTTGGTACCATTCTTTATTCATGGCTGTGTTCTTAGGCAAAATTGTGAGTGAGCCCACTCCCTTGGCTGAGAAGCAACCCAACACATGAATGGTCTCAGGATGCTTTACTGTTGGCATGACACAGGACTAATGGTAGCGCTCACCTTGTCTTCTCCGGACAAGCTTTTTTCCGGATACCCCAAACAATTGGAACGGGGATTCATCAAAGCAAATGACTACCCCAGTCCTCAGCAGTTCAATCCCTGTACCTTTTGCAGAATATCAGGCTGTCCCTGATGTTTTTCCTGGAGAGAAGTGGCTTTTTTGCTGCCCTTCTTGACACCAGGCCATCCTCCAAAAGTATTCGCCTCACTGTGCATACAGAATGCACTCACACCTGCCTGCTGCCATTCCTGAGCAAGCTCTGTACTAGTGGTGCCCCGATCCCGCAGCTGAATCAACTTTAGGAGATGGTCCTGGCGCTTGCTGGACTTTCTTGGGTGCCCAGAAGCCTTCTTCACAACAATTGAACCGCTCTCCTTGAAGTTCTTGATGATCTGATAAATGGTTGATTTAGGTGCAATCTTACTGGCAGCAATATCCTTGCCTGTGAAGCCCTTTTTGTGCAAAGCAATGATGACGGCACATGTTTCCTTGCAGGTAACCATGTTTGACAGAGGAAGAACAATTGATTCCAAGCACCACCCTCCTTTTGAAGGTTCCAGTCTGTTATTTGAACTCAATCAGCATGACAGAATGATCTCCAGCCTTGTCCTCATCTACACTCACACCTGTGTTAACGAGAGAATCACTGACATGATGTCAGCTGGTCCTTTTGTGGCAGGGCTGAAATGCAGTAGAAATGTTTTTGGGGGATTCAGTTCATTTGCATGTCAAAGAGGGACTTTGCAATTCGTCTGATCACTCTTCGTAACATAACATGGAGTATATGCAAATTGCCATCATACAAACTGAGGCAGCAGACTTCGTGAAATTAATATTTGCGTCATTCTCAAAACTTTTGGCCACGACTGTAGTGTATGATACAGTACATTCAGCAAATGTTCAAACCCCTTGACTTTTTCTACATTTTGCTACGTTACGTCTTTATTCTAAAATGTATGAAAAAAATGTCCTCATCAATCTACACACATACCCCACAATGACAAACAGGTTTTTAGAAAAATCTGAAATACCTTTTTACATAAGTATTCAGACCCTTTGCTATGAGACTCGAAATTGAGCTAAGGTGCATCCTGCTTCCATTGATCATCCTTGAGATGTTTCAACAATTTGATTGGAGCAGCTGTGGTAAATTCTATTGATTGGAAATTATTCTGCAGCACTCCACCAATCAGGCCTTCATGGTACAGTGACCAGACGGAAGGCAGTTCTCAGTAAAATGTACATGATAGCCCACTTGGAGTTTGCCGAAAGGCACCTAAAAGACTCTCAGACCATGAGAAACAAGGTTCTCTGGTCTGATGAAACCAAGATTGAACTCTTTGGCCTGAATACCAAGCGTCATGTCTGGATGAAACCTGGCACCACAGCTACGGTGAAGCATGGTGGTGGCAGCATCAAGCTGTGGGGATGTTTTTCAGCGGCAGTGACTGGGAGACAAGTCAGGATTGAGGGAGAGATGAACGAAGCAGAAGTACACATAGATCCTTGATGAAAACCTTCTCCAGAGCACTCAGGACCTCAGACTGGGGCGAAGGTTCAGGACAACGGCCCTTAGCACACAGCCATGACAACTCAGGAGTGGCTTCGGGACAAGTCTCTGAATGGCCTTGAGTGGCCGAACCACAGCCTGTACTTGAACCCGATTGAACATCTCTGGAGAGACCTGAAAATAGCTGTTTTTCCATTTTAGAATAAGGCTGTAAAGTAGCAAAATGTGGAAAAATCAGGGGGTCTGAAGACTACTTTTATCCAATGTAAAAAACACAATTTCAAATGTTGCTACATAAGACTGAATCGACCAATCGGTCACATATTACAATAAATACTATGGTTAAAATTGGCATGAATAAAAACATGTACCAGTTCCAAATACGCTGACAGCTGCGCCACACAGGTTACAAAAAAGTTGGGAAGACATCTTCGATTGTCCAATCCCATGGCACTTGTCTTATGAACTGATATACAAAACAACGATTGATTCAACAATCCATTTGAAATTATTATACAAAATGTTCTATATTGTAAATCAATGGTCAGTTTATTAGGTACACCACCCAGTTCATGAAATAGGTTCACTCCTACAGACAGTGAGTCACATGGCTATATAAAGCAGGCAGACAGGCGTTGAGGTATTCCGTTACTGTTCGATTGAATGTTAGAATAGGCAAAACGAGTGACCTAAGCTACTTTGAGTGTGATATGATCGTCTGTGCCAGGCACGCCAGTTCCAGTATCTCAGAAACGGCCGGCCTCCTGGGCCTTTCATGCACAACAGTGTCTACGGTTTAACAAGAATGGTGCGACAAACAAAAAAAACATCCAACAGACGACCACACTAGGTTCCACTCCTATCAGCTAAAAACAAGAAGAAGCAGCTCCAGTGGGCACATGATCACCAACTCTGGACAGTTTACTAGGGGAAAAACATTGCCTGGTCTGACTTTCTTGTTGATGGTCAAGATTTGGCGTAAGCAGCATGAGTCGATGGCCCCATCCTGCCTTGGTGTCAACGGTACAGGCTGGTGGTGGTGGTGTACTGGTGTGGGGAATGTTTTCCTGGTACACGTTAGGTCTCTTGATACCAATTGAGGAACGTTTGAATGCCACACCTTGAAGAATCCATTCCCCGAAGAACTCTGTTCAGGAGGCAAAGGGGGGTCCGACCCGGTAATAGATGGGTGTACCTAGTAAACTGACCCCTAACCACTTTACCATGGCGTTCCAAATTAAACATGTTACTTTTAAAACGTTATAAGCATGATGTCTTATTCAGTAATTCACAGTTCAACATGCTCTTCTGTTACTTGCTAGAGAGTACAGCTACAAAAGACAATATACGGAGAATAAACAAAGGGGGTGGATCGGCTGGATCATCTAAATTGAAAAGTTATTGGGAACAGCAGGAATGTGGATGATCCAATAAAATCGGTCTGTTCTGATTAAACAGAACGTTCTGGAATAGGGTGCTGGTATGCAGCTTTTTGATACTGCATTACATGCTGGTCAAACATCTCATTTAAAAATCATGGGCATTAATATGGAGTTGGTCCCCCCTTTGCTGCTAAAACAGCCTCCACTCTTCTTGGAAGGCTTTCCACTAGATGTTGGAATATGAGCTTTAGTGAGGTCAGAAATTCATCCAAAGGTGCCTGAACAATGAAAAACAGCCCCAGACCATTTTTCCTCCACCAAATTAGGGATATTAAGTTTGTGTGCGGCTGCTCGGCCATGGAAACCCATTTCATGAAGCTCCCAACGAACAGTTATTGTGCTGACGTTTCTTCCAGGGGCAGTTTGGAACTCGGTTATGAGTGTTGCAACCAAGGACAGACCATTTTTACGCATTACGCGCTTCAGCACGCTGCAGTCTCATTCTGTGAGCTTGTGTGGCCTACCACTTTGCGGCTGAGCCGTTCTTGCTCCTAGACATTTCCACTTCACAATAACAGCACTTACAGTTGCCCGGGGCTGCTCTAGCAGGGCAGAGATTTGACGAACTGAGTTGTTGAAAAGGTGGCATCCTATGACGGTGCCACATTGAAAGTCACTGAGATCTTCAGTAAGGCCATTCTACTGCCAATGTTTGTCTGTGGAGATTGCTAGGCTGTATGCTCGATTTTATACAGCTGTCAGTAACGGGTGTGGCTAAAATAGCCAAATCCCCGAAGTTGAATGGGGTGTCCACATACTTTTGTGTATATACAGTGCCTTGCGAAAGTATTCGGCCCCCTTGAACTTTGCGACCTTTTGCCACATTTCAGGCTTCAAACATAAAGATATAAAACTGTATTTTTTGTGAAGAATCAACAACAAGTGGGACACAATCATGAAGTGGAACGACATTTACTGGATATTTCAAACTTTTTTAACAAATCAAAAACGGAAAAATTGGGCGTGCAAAATTATTCAGCCCCTTTACTTTCAGTGCAGCAAACTCTCTCCAGAAGTTCAGTGAGGATCTCTGAATGATCCAATGTTGACCTAAATGACTAATGATGATAAATACAATCCACCTGTGTGTAATCAAGTCTCTGTATAAATGCACCTGCACTGTGATAGTCTCAGAGGTCCGTTAAAAGCGCAGAGAGCATCATGAAGAACAAGGAACACACCAGGCAGGTCCGAGATACTGTTGTGAAGAAGTTTAAAGCCGGATTTGGATACAAAAAGATTTCCCAAGCTTTAAACATCCCAAGGAGCACTGTGCAAGCGATAATATTGAAATGGAAGGAGTATCAGACCACTGCAAATCTACCAAGACCTGGCCGTCCCTCTAAACTTTCAGCTCATACAAGGAGAAGACTGATCAGAGATGCAGCCAAGAGGCCCATGATCACTCTGGATGAACTGCAGAGATCTACAGCTGAGGTGGGAGACTCTGTCCATAGGACAACAATCAGTCGTATATTGCACAAATCTGGCCTTTATGGAAGAGTGGCAAGAAGAAAGCCATTTCTTAAAGATATCCATAAAAAGTGTTGTTTAAAGTTTGCCACAAGCCACCTGGGAGACACACCAAATATGTGGAAGAAGGTGCTCTGGTCAGATGAAACCAAAATTGAACTTTTTGGCAACAATGCAAAACGTTATGTTTGGCGTAAAAGCAACACAGCTCATCACCCTGAACACACCATCCCCACTGTCAAACATGGTGGTGGCAGCATCATGGTTTGGGCCTGCTTTTCTTCAGCAGGGACAGGGAAGATGGTTAAAATTGATGGGAAGATGGATGGAGCCAAATACAGGACCATTCTGGAAGAAAACCTGATGGAGTCTGCAAAAGACCTGAGACTGGGACGGAGATTTGTCTTCCAACAAGACAATGATCCAAAACATAAAGCAAAATCTACAATGGAATGGTTCAAAAATAAACATATCCAGGTGTTAGAATGGCCAAGTCAAAGTCCAGACCTCAATCCAATCGAGAATCTGTGGAAAGAACTGAAAACTGCTGTTCACAAATGCTCTCCATCCAACCTCACTGAGCTCGAGCTGTTTTGCAAGGAGGAATGGGAAAAAATGTCAGTCTCTCGATGTGCAAAACTGATAGAGACATACCCCAAGCGACTTACAGCTGTAATCACAGCAAAAGGTGGCGCTACAAAGTATTAACTTAAGGGGGCTGAATAATTTTGCACGCCCAATTTTTCAGTTTTTGATTTGTTAAAAAAGTTTGAAATATCCAATAAATGTCGTTCCACTTCATGATTGTGTCCCACTTGTTGTTGATTCTTCACAAAAAATACAGTTTTATATCTTTATGTTTGAAGCCTGAAATGTGGCAAAAGGACGCAAAGTTCAAGGGGGCCGAATACTTTCGCAAGGCACTGTATATATATATATATATATATATATACACATATATATAGTTTTTGAACTGAAACTGTTTTTAAGTTAGCATAAAAACAAAAAATAGAAAAACTATAAATACATTTCCACAAAAGTTAAATTTCAATCGGAGTTATTTGGATATGCCAATGCTCTTGGACCATTACAGCTACAAACACCAAACCAATATTGACACACAAACTGACTCAACTTAGCTTGTAAAAAGATTGTTGATAGCGTTTGTACTTTTGGAGCTCTAACCATTTTCAAAATAAGGAGTATGAACAAGAACGCGCTCAGTTTAAACGTGCAGTGAAGTTCTCTATAGCAACAGCAGATGTCCATAATGCTGTGGATGGTCAAAAAATGATTAGTCTTATTTTAGGATCCATCCAACTACATCAATATCTGTCAGGTGTGTGTAACTATACAGTCTTTCTGTTCAATCAGGAGTCCTTAAACAGTACACTGGCACAACTTGTTCCACAGGCCATGAACCCTTGCAGAGCAGCTGTCTATACCGAGGCTCATGATGGCATCTGAAGATATACTTTATGGTATAGGGCATAGAGAAGACCCATCATAACGGCAAAGGCGTTGGGGACGTACCGCAGCTCTGGGAGGACGATGTGCTAAGATCACTACATCGTAGATGATTTCCTTGAAGAATGCATTGTCTCCACCATTTTCAGTCACGATTAGTATTCTGATGTTATTCTGATGATGATGATGACCCCCTTTGTGGTCTGCTCTTCTGGATCAGTGGTCTACAGGATAACACAAAATAACCAATTACTAATGTACACATAGCCCTGAGTATATTAGTCACAACACTTATCGTGTTAGAATATGCTAAATGAATTACCAATGTGGAGATGAAATGTATTCACTTATGAATTACCTTACGTATTGGACAGCAAGCAAAGAGTGTGAGATTGCAAAATCAGGCCTGTGTGTGCCCAAAGAGAAAACCAAGGACTTATAGAAGTTACACAAAAACCTGACAGATCTTGATGAAGTTGGATGGATCCTCCCCCAGGAAGTGTGGAAGGCCAAGTTAAACAGCAGCTCTTCTATTCTGGTTGGAGCTCTGAAATGATGAAAGAGAGGGTGTTGTGAGAGAGAGGGTGTTAGTGAGGGAGACAGCATGAGAGAGAGAAAAAGTGTGTGTGTATTAGCGAGAGAGATAGTGTGAGAGAGAGAGGGAGAGGGGTTGGGGGGTAGAGAGACACTTGTGTTCTGATCAAGAGAACGTATAAGACTATGATGTTCGGCCATTGTTGGAGCCCGTGCTCTGCACAACTCCAGGAAATCTGGGCTTGTCCTGCGAGGAAGGATTTATTGAGGTCAGCGGAGACAAGATGGTTGAATTCTGCATTGCCATTTATAGAGCAAAATATGAAGAAATAGTTATCATACTATATATGCAACAAACTGTACACATTGTTGGGAAGGGATTGTAATGCTACAACCCGTTTGAAAAGGGGGACACTCGTCTACCTTTCTCTCTGTAAACAAAGCTGGCCATCTGGTTTTCACATCAGATGCAAGTGGCTCATCCTGAATGATGTCCTTTCTCAGTAGGGCAAACATGTTTCCCATCAGCACTTCATCCGCTTTGTCTTTTTCACCTCTTAGCAAACTGTTTCTCCTCTTCTAGAGTGTTTCTTGTTTTTGCTTGAGGAACATCTGGACAGAAATTCACCTCTGATCGCTTGTTTATTAAAAAAAAAAAAAAAACGTTATTTTGTCTTTGCCATCAACCCTTGACCTCTTGTTACAATTCACCGTAAGCTCAGGACATCCTGTTATGTGCAACTTCTGACAATAGTTCCCATATTGAAGTTCAGGCTGAATTTCCAGGCAGACCATCCGCATAATGGTCCTGGCTTTTTCAGGCATGGGTGTTTCTCCACCAGAGCTTTGGCAACACCTTCGACTTCTATTTGTGATGGGAATGGGTTGACGTCAAACATAACACCTGCTACTTTGTCAAGAATTTCTGTCTTCCTATTCTTGGAGACTGGCAAAAGGGATCCACTCCATAATCCTAATTTCCATGTCTGAGCTTCAATTCAACATCATCGTTAAAGGTGGGGTAGATACATGGCTCAGGCCACTGCTGTGCACGGTAGGAAGGTGAGAGAGAGTCTGATAACAACTAAATACTGCCAGTGTCCAAAGTGCCGCTGTCTGAAAGCTCAGAGTCAGGTGGCGTCTTGAGCATTACCTTCAGGGTTGCTCATTTTCAAATAATGGATCTTCGAAATTAAAGTACGACGTCACCTTCCAAATCGAGCTTGCTCTTCAGTATTGACTGCAGTTCTTCCACAGTCTCTGGCAGACTTTCAATGGTAACTCTCCTGATGCCATCAATCGCAAGTTTGACTCGAAGCAACATGATTGACTTCAAAATATAATTAATTCATGTAATCACATTATAACAGAAAGACACAGAAATGGAATGAAAGAGAGAGGGTTAGGGTTAGAGAGAGAGCCTGGGAGAGTGATAGGGAGTGAGAGAGAGATAAACAGATACAGATTACACACATGAATACATTGGATGGATCCTGCACCAGGAATTGTGGACAGCCGAGTAAAACAGCAGCTCTTCTATTCTGGTTAGAAGTGAGAAAGACGGCGAGAGAGAGCGCGAAGATGAGAGAGATAGTGTGTATTAGTGCGAGAGAGTGACTATGTGAGAGAGTGTGTATGTTTGAGGAGAGAGGGAAAGAGTGAGAGAAGCACTTACTTTTGGATCAAAAGCGCATCTTCTCCACCATCTACAGTCCTGATTAGTACACCGATGTTCAACCCCCTTTGTGTTCTGCTCTCCTGGGTCAGTGGGCTACAGCGTAACACAAAAATAACCAATTACTAATGTACACATAGCCCTGAGTGGATTAGTTCCAATACATGTGGTATTGTTAGAATAAGCTAAATTATTTACCAATGTTGACATAAAGCTTATTCACTTATGAGAGGGAATAATCAGGGCTGTGTGTGCCTAAACAGAAAACTGATAACGTAAAGTAGTTACACACACACCTGACAGATCTTGATGAAGTTGGATGGATCCTCCCTCAGGAAGTATGGAAGGCCGAGCAAAACAGCAGCTCTTCTATTCTGGTTGGAGGTCTGCAACGATGAGAGAGACCGGGAGAAGAAAGGATTTCAGGAGGTCAGCGGAGACGAGACAGTTGAATTCTGCATTGGCCTTTATCGTGCAAAAGATGAACGTTTAAGCTAGAGATGCTATTTTCCGCATCTATGGCGGAAGGTGGCCGAGCTACAGCGGTGTTTGTCAGACCATGAGACATCCCGAAAACGTCTGTAGCGTCCGAACGGTTTGCCCTACAAAACTAATATGACCACTCTATGGAGAGATGAGACTCTCACAAACACGATGGTGTTCTCCCCACAAGTGCCACGGGAATCGTCTGAAGGTAACCCATACAAATGAATGGAAGTATGTAGGTAGTTTTGTGCCAACAAAAAAAGGGGTTAATAGTAGTACGAGTAGTCCTTGTGAATAAATTATATGTTTGTATTATACCTGGCCTGTTTGTTCCTATGCCCCACTTTTAACGAACCTATGTGAGTTTTAGATTAGTCCCGAGGATTTCACCTCATGTATAAAAAAAGGTGGCGCAGTATCAGCTAAAGGAAAGGTTATTTATGTCCACGTTATAAATGCACAAGGGCCAATTGTACACTGCAGTATCCAAAGCCTGTATTAGGGGCACTGATAGACGTGGCCCAACCTGAGGTTCAAGATATGAGAGAAGGTGAAATACAGTGAGTACAAGACCAGAGCAAATTTATCATTAACAGATCAATAGACATTTTTCGAGTACCACACTTTAAAATGTCAATTGTATAGCATACCTGTGTTTGTGTTTCCATCCAGCCCCAGTGACTCTGAACCTCAACACTGCGTCCTGATGGCTCTCTCTCTTTCAAACGGGTTCTGGTCCCATGGCCCTGAGGGATGGGGGCCAGTACAGCACCTGTACCATGTCCTGGACCCGCCTCACTCTGAAGAGGACACTCAGGAGGGGGAGCGTGTGTCTGGACTATGACGTGGGAGAGGTGAACTTCTACAACCCCATAAAATCTATACATTCAATGACATATTTAAAGAGCCATTGTTGCCCTAGTTCTATCCCTGTGTGAGTGGTCACAATACTGAGCTGCTGAAGATATGCCCTACCAAAGGGTCAGTGGAAGGGAAAAGCAAGTCAGTTGCCCATCTGCATGCTTTCAACTGAAATGTGTCTTCCGCATTTAACCCAACCCTCCCTGAATCAGAGAAGTGCCCCGGGAACAGTTGTTGTTGGGGGTTAACTGCCTTGCTCAAGGGCAGAACGGGCAGATTTTTTCACCTGGCTGGCTCTGGGATTCGAACCAGCGAACTTTCGGTTACTGGCCCAAGACACTTAACCGCTAGGCTACCTGCCACCCCTTAGTTAATGCTGTGGGTGATGAGTTTTCGTAGATTACCACTGGTTATTCTATCGAATGCTAATGTATTACTAATATCCATACAGTATGTCCTACAATGTATGATCAACAGTTATAAATAGTTATATTCATGATCTATACGTAGTTAATGTTAGTTCACCATAGTTATGAACAAAGTGTTGCTTGTCAACAATGAGCTAGGCCAACCAACAGTGGTGAAGTCTTATTATAGTGCTCCAAGCCTCCAACGGATAATGCAACAGTCATGTGATGAAATAAGACACCATGTCCTTACATGGAACACATTTTAGACACCATTCTTTAATCCTGAAATCTACCCCCCCTTATCCAACCCTTGACATACAATGTGTGTCCGCCGCATCTGTTTGAGTGCATGTGACTGCGCGGGTGTATGTGTTCCTGTCTTGAGCACATGACACAGTATAAAAGCAGGGGTGCTCTCGACCTGTCATAGACTTCCAACCTCAAGACTTCTCTATTGCTAAGAGAACTCCTCTGCTGAGAGCAACAATGAGAGCCTACCTGGTCCTGCTTCTGCTGCTCCCTCTGTGCACAGGTAAGTCACACTTACTTCACTTGGCTAGTGCTTCTAAGTTCCTTGCGGAACATAGGTCATTGCTGAGCTGCTTCCAACCATTTCTGTCCTTTGCCAGTTGTTATTGTTGCCATATCAGTGGCTCAGTCTTAATTTCTTGCTCTGTGAAGATGCAGGTGGAGGTGTAGATGAAAGTGGTCATGGGCCTTTCTCTCTTGCGTTTAACTTGTGGGCGAAAGGTAAGAGTCTAGTTTGGTGATGCACGTTTCTTCTTAGTGTAGCCTAACCAGTGTGACCTAACCAGCACCACTTCCTCCTCTTCATTTGTGCTTCAATAGGTACTTGTTTTGTGATCTCCCACAGTCAGATGTTTCTGATGGTATATGTCCAATGAATTCCAAGTAAGCGTCTGAGACATTGGTTGATGAATGTTTGTACTTTTTAACAGAGCATGCTGCTGGTGGTTCTCCATGTCTTAGACCCGTTAAGGAAGATGGCCTTCACATTGATTAGAAATCTCAGTCTTTGGTTTAGCTTTTATGCTGTTCTGGCTTTACCGATTCCTGCTTTCACATTCTTCATCAGTTGATGTTGATTTGAAGTCCGATCTAAGCTTATGTTGCTTGCAAGAGGCGAGACTTGTCTTGCATTTTTGTGTGTTTGTGAGACAGTGGAGCAAGGTCATCCGCAAAGTCCAGATCTTCCGGTTCACTGTGTGCCTGTTGTTTCTTGAATGATCTGGTAAGCATGCCTGTCGGACCTGCAGTGCCTTCAGAAAGTATTCATACCCCTTGACTTATTTCACATTTTGTTGTTACAGTCTGAATTCAAAATGGACTATATATATTTTTTCACACATCTACACGATACCCCATAATGAAATGGTACTTAAATATATATATTTTTTTTAAATGCAAATTTACTGAAAATGAAATACAGAAATGTCTCATTTACATACATTTTGACATCCGAGTCAATACGTTCAAATACCTTTGTCCGCGATTACAGCTGTGAGATTTTCTCAGTAAATCTTTGCATACCTGGATTGTACATTATTTGCATTTAAAAATTCTTCAAACGCTGGTCAAGTTGGTTGTTGGTCATTACTAGACGGCCATTTTCAAGTCTTACCATAGATTTTCAAGACAATTTAAGTAAAAACTGTAACAACGTCACCGAGGAACCATTGGTCTCATGTTGAAATCGCTGAGCGGTTTCCTTCCTCTCCGGCAACTGAGTTGCCTGTATCTTTGTTGTGACTGAATGTATTGATACACCATCCAAAGTGTAAATAATAACTTTAAAAAAATACAATAAAAAGATCTAATCTTTTATTTAACACAATGCTCAAAGGGATATTTGATGTCTAGGTGCCCTTCTTTGCTAGGTATTGGAAAACCTCCCTGACCATTGTGATTGAATCGGTGGTTCAAATTCACTGCTCGACTGAGGGATCTTACAGATAATTGTATATGTAGGGTACAGAGAGGAGGTAGTCATCATTCAAAATTCATGTTAAACTCTATTATTGCGCACAGAATAAGTCCATGCTATTTATTATGTGACTTGTTAAATACATTTTATTACTCCTGAACTTATATAGGATGATGTGATTGAACACTTTCCCTGATGTTGACCAACATTACCCTGAGGTAGTTTTTACACTCCCTTAGATCTCCTTTCTTGGGTATTTTGAGGTCAAACACACGACCCAAAAACTCACGTACACACAGCAGCTCGCACACACAAATGTAAGTACAGCGCACGCACACTCACATTACTGAATTCCTGCTCTGCATCATTCATAACAGTGCTGGCATGAGATTGTAATACTTTCTCAGATCAAATTCAAGTCCTTATCAAATCAAATCAAATTTATTTATATAGCCCTTCGTACATCAGCTGATATCTCAAAGTGCTGTACAGAAACCCAGCCTAAAACCCCAAACAGCAAGCAATGCAGGTGTAGAAGCACGGTGGCTAGGAAAAACTCCCTAGAAAGGCCAATACCTAGGAAGAAACCTAGAGAGGAACCAGGCTATGTGGGGTGGCCAGTCCTCTTCTGGCTGTGCCGGGTGGCGATTATAACAGAACATGGCCAAGATGTTCAAATGTTCATAAATGACCAGCATGGTCGAATAATAATAAGGCAGAACAGTTGAAACTGGAGCAGCAGCACAGTCAGGTGGAAGTTGAAACTGGAGCAGCAGCATGGCCAGGTGGACTGGGGACAGCAAGGAGTCATCATGTAGGTTGTGACGTAACCATGTCTCTTGTGATCTTTGAACCAGCCTAAACGTACTGTATTCACTAATGAGAATGAACTCTGAACATCTCTTCCTTCCCTTGCCATAGCGGACTACAACATTGAGTGTTACGGTGAGGACTTCCTGATGCTGAGGAACCAGCTCCTACAGTGCTCAAGCAAAACACAGCAGGCCTGCTACATCAGGAGTGAGTATCACCACTGTAGTCCTTCATTTGGCCCTGCAATACCAGGGCTGTGTCTGAAAATGTTACTAGCTGTCACACCTTCATCTTTGTTTGCTCAATTCCTCATCCCTCTCTCCCATAAACTCATTGGAGTTTTTGAGAGGGAGGCAAGGAATTGAGGAAACAAGAACAGAGGAGGCAAGGATTTAACAGCTAGTGACATTTCAGAAACAGCCCAGGACTGAGCAATATTACTTGTTACAGGCAAGGCTGACTCTTTTGATCAATTGATGACAATAAATGTAAGATATGCCCATCATGCTATTGGCTTGCATAATACAACAGAGTAAACACACCATCTGGACCTTCAAAAGGGTAACTAATAGCATGGACTTTTGATCAAACAAAATCAGCGACATAATAATGAATGATTGAATTGGGGATATGAAAACATGAGTGAATAAATATTTAAAGCTGCAATATGGAACTTTTTGGGCGACCCGATCAAAATCACATAGAAATGTTCCTTGTGCGCTACTTCTATGCTTCCCGTTCTTAGGTTTCGTTTTTGCGTCTTTTACTTACTTTCGGTTTTGTCCACTAGCTTCAAACAGCTGAAAGAAAATCCTGGTTTTGTTGATCATGGAAAATATATTTCACAGCAGTTTGAATGGTACAATGATTCTCTACACTATACTTGCTTGTTTTGTCACACACAAAAATTAGGTTGAACCATTAGAATTTTAGCAACCAGGGAAGGGGGGAGCGATTTCTGCATAGTGCACCTTTAACCTAACATTAAGTCTTATTGAATCAAACTGTGTTTGTGATAATAAAGTCCTTGATCCTACTAAGTCTTCTGATTTAAAGGTTCAATGCAGCCATTTTTGTCTCAATGTCAAATTATTTCTGGGTAACAATTAAAATGTTCAAAAATAAACAAAAATAGCTTCTTACCAAAGAGCAATTTCCCAAGGAAGAATTTTGCTAATACTGTCTGGGAGTGGTCTGAGAAGGGAAGGGGAACATTTTAAACTAGCTGTTAATGGCAGAGAGGTTTGGTCTATTAACTAATTTACTGCCTGGTGATGACAAGCCAAAACGCCATCCAACCAAAATCGGCTGACATTTCAAACAGCTCTTACACTAAAAGGGCATCATCACAGTATTATTCTAACCTCAGTGTGGAAACATGCAGTATATATAAAACACAGGAGGAAAATCACATTTTTGACTGCACTGGGCCTTTAAGGCCATGATCCTGCTGCATATTCTGATAAAATCATTGATCCTACTGCATCTTTTTATGTTCTGGGTCTCCTCTACAGGTTCTGGGGAGAAGGGCTGTGCTAGGCTTGAGTTCTGTTCTCGACCGGGCTGGACGTGTTGCTATCAGGACCGCTGCAATGTCTAGAACTGACTCCAGGGGCCAATAACTCCACGGGCAGGCAGAGGAAGGAGAGCAAGACAGATGGAGAAAGGATCTGTGAAATCAGCCGACAGTAACCTGAGGGCTTGTGGTCCGATCTGCTGTTTAGCATTTGGTGACTCATTAATGTTTTCGTAAAAAAGTGCAATATACACAACTTCGATGATGTAAAGTCACATGAAATAAAGTCAGAGGACAGTTTTTAATCCACTAATCTCGGGTCTGAAATGCGGTTGTGAAAGGAGTCATTTCATCAGTGTTTTACTATGTAGGCACACACAGTCACTTTATTCATGAGGTGTCATTTTTATTTATTTTTTACCTTTATTTTACTAGGCAAGTCAGTTAAGAACAAATTCTTATTTTCAATGACGGCCTAGGAACAGTGGGTTAACTGCCTGTTCAAGGGCAGAACGACAGATTTTGTACCTTGTCAGCTCGGGGATTTGAACTTGCAACCTTTCGGTTACTAGTCCAATGCTCTAACCACTAGGCTACACTGCTAAGCCATTCTTGCAAATGCGTTGTTCTGAATCAAGATGCTAAAAATGGGACATCCTTCCCTCCACTGCGGTAGACAAGCAGTCTTTGCTCCTCCGTGTGGGCTGCCTGGCAGTCTGTGGGTCTGTTTATCTAAGTGTCAGTCAGCAAGAACCTCCTGACATATTAAATCAGCATGGCACTAGTCCTCGGTTTACCCACACAGTCGAATACCACAGCCAGAAACCTCTGTTCACTGTAAGGACCAAACTATAGACAGACACATCCAGAATCAACTAGGGAAGACAGTGAGATGAATAACCTCTTCACTATACAGACATAAACACAGATACGCATGCATGCATACACACACACACACACACACACACACACACACCAGGATAGGTATCATAGGGTTCAGATCGATTACAGAACACCAGACAAACAAGCTCAGGGACGGAGAGCTGTTTGAGGAAGGATTCAACTTTAACTTTGTCAAACTCAGATGATAGTGACGAAAGTGACTAAATTAAATGAGTATACTGGAATTATTTACTGTAGTTACACCCTTTTATAACACAAAACATTCAGACCAAGATCAACATAGAAAATACTCAAACATAAAAGCTTTTCTTTTTTTGAGATGTTTATTTCCATTTATTTTTATTTTTAAATCTTCAGTATTTTTCTGTCTATTGACAGGAATGCATGAGAGACAGATTGGCTCAAACATTGTCATGTGAAACATTTGTCAGTCATATCTTACCAACATTATATCATTTCAACATTGTCATTATCAGTATCACCATCATCATGGGTGGTGATGACCGTTTATTCTGAATATCACAAAAGGTTGCACCTGTCCTTGCCCTCCCTCAACCCAAAGACTTGATAATCAGAGTGGGCACACATATATGCCCACTCAATTTTCCCTAGGACGATTGGCATGGGTGTGCCAGCCATTTTGCAGAGGAGCTTTGGGGGAAGACACCCCCCCAGGACACTTCGACATACATTCACAGGGATGAGGTTTCAGACCAGTCAAGGAGTTTTGTGTTTAAACTCGCTTCCCTTTGTGTGTTTTGGATACTAGCCCATCTAACTTGAAAACATGATTCTGTACAAGCCCTTCAGAAACATTCCCCTCAAAAGATGGATTGGTTGAATAGACATAAATGAACCGCTCGGTCTCTCAAAAATATCAGATCCTTGTCAGGGCCCAGTACATAGGATGCCCTGGTGTCCACATCTCCCACACCGTACTAACCCTCCCTACCTTAAAAGAAAATATTTCCCTCCCCTTAACCAACATAGGCAAAACTCACCTCACCCCCCACTCCCCTCACTATGGCAAGGAAATTCGTCAGCGCAACATTCAAGGGACATATCTGATGTAGGACTCTGATTGGCAGACCACTACCGAGCCTAAATGGGGTGAGATGAGTTGGCCATTAATATCCTTGAACAACAAGAGGAGCGACATCCCCAGATAGACTGCGGGTGGAGGCACTCTCAAAGCCAGTTCACTGTCCCACCATAACACCTGCCAGGGGAAGAAGAGCACATTTGGGACCATAGTTTATGAGGACTCAAAGAGCTATTATTCCACACTGTACTGCATATGTATGTACATGCTTGGCCTGTGGGTGAGCTGCAGTGTGCCTCCTAGTGGTGAAAGAAAGCACTGAGTAATGGTTCAGTGGATCTACAGGAAGCTGCCAAAATAATGGAAACACTTGAGTAAATGAGGGATACAAAATATATTGAAAGCAGGTACTTCCACACAGGTGTGTTTCCTGAGTTAATTAAGCAATTAACATATACTTAGGGTAACGTATAATTTTGTCCATTATCTTGACTACCATGGCTATGCCCCCCCATAGGATGACAATGCCCCCTTCCACAGGGCACAAGGGGTCACTAAATGGTTTGATGAGCACGAAAACAATGCAAATCCTGTGCCATGGCCGTCTCATTCCCCAGATCTCAACCCAATTGATTCTGGAGCGCGAGCCTGAGACAGCGTTTTCCACCGCCGTCATCAACAAAAAACTACAAATGAAGGCAATTCTCGTGGAAGAATGGTGTTGCATCCCTCCAGTAGAGTTCCAGACACTTGTAGAATCTATGCCAAGGTGCATTGAAGCTGTTCTGGCTCGTGGTGGCCCAAAACCCTATTAAGACACTTTATGTTGGCGTTTCCTTTATTTTGGCAGTTACCTGTATAATCTCAAAATGAATAAACCAGACACACACACACAGGCATACCATTATATACATAAAGTAGCCACACCTGAATGTACAAAATGGACAATTATTGGATGGGAAGATCTAGCAAGACCACATGGTGCCCTGAAAACAGGTGTTTTAGCGTTCTGGAGAGACTCCAGATATCCTACGGCACGTGTCAACCTCCTTCCACTGAGAGCCGAGTGTGTGGGTTTTCGCTCAGCCATTTTACTTGATTGGTGAATTAAGGTCGCTGACTACCCGTAAGGAACCCCCCGTCACCTGGTTGTCTAGGTCATAATTGAAAGGAAAAAACAAAAACCAGCAGACACTAGGCCCTCCATGGAATGAGTCATTCACCCCTGTCCTAGGGTACGAGTCATTCACCCCTGTCCTAGGGTACGAGTCATTCACCCCTGTCCTAGGGTACGAGTCATTCACCCCTGTCCTAGGGTACGAGTCATTCACCCCTGTCCTAGGGTACGAGTCATTCTCCCCTGTCCTAGGGTATGAGTCATACATTGATACCTGTCATTGTAGGAGGCGTATTCTGAGGTCATGAGATATTGTACGGGGTTAAACAAGTGTGTTCACGTTCTATGCACTCAGAAGCAGAGCATTCTGGGAAGGCAATCCCATGTTCACTACAACTACAGAACCACATGACAAAAACTACAGGACAAAATCTACCTACATTAAAGCATTCCCTGTTGCACAAGCTGTTGATTTGCGAAAAACACACACCAAAAAAAAACAGACAATTATATTATAAAAAGAGAAAGAGTTGGAAGTCAGCTGGACCAGCTGGAAGTCTACATCTTTGAGGACAACGTTAGAAAACATTTGTATAACACTGATACAACCATGCCCTCATGCAGTCTTTCACTAGGATTACCAATATCTTTACCTCCTCACTACAACCCTGTCAATGCCACCTACCAATCTTACCACACCGTCACTGACATGCACTTTACTTACAGTCCCTCACTCATCTCTCACCAACAGAGGATATATATATAAAAAAAGATGAATCTACACCACGTGCCTTTTACACAGTCCTCGCTCTTCTTTCTGATAATGACAAACCTGGAAAAATACTTCCATCATTCAATCCTGTATAACTAGCTAAACCTTTACTGTGCATTGCAGCACATACACATTAGTACATATCCTTTCCACCTTTCTTCAGTCTTCCTTGCCATAGAAAGCATTGGACCATCTCTCCCTAGTCATAGACAGGCATAAAAAAAAAAAAAAACACTCTCTCTCCATTCCCAGCTGAAAAACAGAAGAGCCTTTCTCTCTCTCCTTCCCCTCTATGCCATGTCTGTGGAAATGTACCAGCGCATTCCCACCGAGGGGATAAAGATAAGACTGTGTAGAAGAGAAGAGTCTCTCTCGCTCTCTGTTGGCTGTGTATTCCTGTGAGCGTGATCCTGTCCTGAGTTGCTGCAGAATGGGGGGGGGGGGGGGGGGGGGGGGGGGGAGCTGGACAAACCCTCCTCCGGAATGACACGTGTAAACGGCAGCTCGCACACACATAAGACTTTTAAAAAAATCTTAAAAACATCTCAGTCCATAGAGCAGAGAAGGAACACTCCCCAGAACGAGCTTTTAAAAAGGTCTAAATCCTAAATAAAAATGAAAAGAAACGCTAAAAAAATGGTAGCACGTTTAAGGTAGGGGCGAGCAGGTGAGAGAGTCACCTGGGTACGTGTGTCGCTGGTGGTTCAGTGTGGTCATAATGTCCATGAGCCACAGGATATCCTATGGACCATTATTCATCAGAGTCCTTTTTGGCCTTTACAGCAAGGCTGGATGGATGAGTTTCCTGCAGGGACTCTTACCAGAGAGAACAGCTTATTGCCATGAAGCAGTCTGCAGGCGCGCGCGCACACACACCTGATTGAAAGTCCAGAATGATGGAGTGTGTGTGCTATTAGCTGCATGCGTATAACTGGTTGTGTGTGGTCTCACAGTATGCTATGGTGTGTTATTGCAGGTTGTTGCATTATTGAGCTAGGATTAGGTTTAAGTTTCTATGGTAACATAGCCTAAAGACTATATGATGAGTATTGACAAAGGGCTGGACTGGGGAGTGAGCATTAGCCAGGGGTACCTGCCTAGCATTAGCTAGGCTCAGGGAAGAGGCACTAGGCTCTTGTAGCATAATATACTTGTGTATAAAGACATAAGTAATACTTGGTATCAAGTACTATATGAGTATCTATGATAGCAACATTACAATGATATTTGAACTGTGTAAATGATCCTGCATCTGTTTGGCTGATCAAGGAGTGATGTTGGAGTGTGATTTTGTGTGTCTTTGTGTATTAGTGCTAGTGTTTGCACGTCTGTGTGCTTGTGTGTCCCTCTCTCACAGAGCTTTCATCTGCAGACTTGACTTAACCGTACGACCCAGAACAACCACAACATTCTCTCCTCACACAAGGCCGAGTCACAGCGAAAAGAAAAAAAATCTGCCACTAATATCACTGCTTGTCTCACTTACACCCTCCATTCTTATCCAATTAACACAGACGTCAAACAAAACAAAAAGAAGAGCATGAAAAGAAACTAAAAAGAAAAACAAAGGAAACCTGAACAGCAAATATTGAACCCTGCTGCGCTTCTCCTGAGAAACGCAGTGACATCGAGGTGCCTCCAGGGGGGAGTGCTGAGCAGGAGAGCGCACTAGGCTGCATCACAAGTGACGCTCTTTACGAGGGTGGGGTGAAAGGGCGGCCCTCGTCGCTAGGAGTGGCCGTGTCATCGCTGGGGTCCAGGCTGTCCTTGGGGCTCAGCGTGCTGTGGGAGGGGGGTGGGGTAGACTCTGAGTGGGGTGGGGTCATCCCGGATGAGGGAGGGGTTTCAGGGGAGCTCTCCTGCCGTCCATTGGTCGTGGGCTTGGTGGGTGGTGGGGGAGGCGTGACGATGGCCGTATCCCCGCAGGGCACCGCTGGGGGGTCAGAGGTCAGGTCGAGGACGCAGGGCGGAGTTTGGGTTGCGATTGGTGTCACGGCCGGCTCGGTGGGGGTGGGCGTCAGGGGCACCGCTGGGATGGTGACGCGGGGGTTGGAGTTATGCAGGAGCCCCTCCCCCAGAGAGAGGGAAGAGTCGCTGGGGACCAATGAGGGGGTCTTCTCCACCAGACGCCACTGCATGACACTGGTATCTTTCCCGCCCGTGGACACCAAGTGACTGTCGTTGTGCATGAAGGTCACATTAGTCACGTGACTGCTGTGGGCGCTATATTTGTGGCTCGGTGCCTGCGGAGGAAGGAGACGCATGTCAGCACATTATATTATGATTTGAAGAAAATATTACAGTATGTTATAGTATATACAGTCTACGCTTAGTACAGGGATGGTAGCACTGAACAGTGTTCAGTAAGTGGCTGGTGCCCAGGGGCAGGGCTGGCTTACCTTGGGTCTGGCACAGGGGTACTGGAAGAGGTGCACTTTGCAGAAGTCATCAGCCAGAGCGATCACCTTCCTGTTGTGGGATCTGATCAGGGCGTTGATGTCTGTGCCATCGGAACCCTCAGGCCACACTCCTGGAAGACACAAACACACACACATTGGTGGTTTTGCCCCACTATCACAGTTAAAATATGGAGTCCGAGCAGTGAACCTGTGTGTACTTTCCATATGTGCGTGTACACGAAGTCATGTCAAAAGCATACCACCAGGGGGCAAACAAACACTGTAAGAGAGACTTCATACACCTCTCCATGCACTCTAACATGCTCAATACACTCCCTATCCTACTTTCCCTCTCTCACGGGTCTGTACAAAAACATATGCATGCACATATAGAAATAGTGATCACTTCACACACACGTATGCAATCTCTATTCTCAGGGGTCCTATCAGTTACAGCCAGTGGCGTCAGTTCAGCTAAACCTAGGGTATGGCAAAGTGGGGTGTGTGGAAACACCCCACCCCCCAAAGCAGGTGGAGTGAAACACTGTTCACACTTCCCAATCCAAAACCAAGATAAAAAGAAAGATGAAGTAATCAACAACCAAAAAAGAAGCTTAAAATAACATTGCAGACAATAATGACTTCGCAGACATCATATTGGACAAAAATAAGTGATAAATGTACAGTATACTCAAAATGTGTTGCAAGTAAGAAAAAGCTATAATTTATTAAACTAACGGGATATGTATGTGTGAGATATTCAGTAATTATACACTACCGGTCAAAAGTTTTGGAACACCTACTCTTTCAAGGGTTTTTCTTCATTTTTACTTTTTTTTTTTTAAATATATTGTTTAATTGTAGAATAATACTGAAGACATATGGAAGCATCCAGTAACCAAAAGTGTTAATCAAATCAAAATATATTTTATATTTGAGATTCTTCAAATAGCCACTCTTTGCCATGATGACAGCTTTTCACACTCTTGGCATTCTCTCAACCAGCTTCATCTGGAATGCTTTCCAACAGTGTTGAAGGAGTTCCCACATACGCTGAGCACTTGTTGGCTCATATTCCTTCACTCTGCGGTCCAACTCATCCCAAACCATCTCAATTTGGTTGAGGTCAGGGGATTGTGGAGGCTAGGTCATCTGATGCAGCACTCCATCACTCTAATTCTTGGTAAAATAGCCATTACACAGCCTGGAGGTGTGTTGGGTCATTGTCCTGTTGAAAAACAAATAGTCCCACTAAGCCCAAACCAGATGGGATGGTGTATCGCTGCAGAATGCTGCGGTAGCCATACTGGTTAAGTGTGCCTTGATTTCTAAATGAATCACAGACAGTGTCACCAGCAAAGCACCACCACACCACAACACCTCCTCCATGCTTTACAGCGGGAAATACACATGCAGAGATCATCCGTTCACCCACACCGCATTGACTGACCTTCATGTCTTAAAGTAATGATGAACTGTCGTTCCTCTTTGTTTATTTGAGCTGTTCTTGCCATAATATGGACTTGTTTTTTTTACCAAATAGGACTATCTTCTGTATACCATCGCGACCTTGTCACAACACAACTGATTGGCTCAGATGCATTAAGGAAAGAAATTCCACAAATTAACAAGGCACATCTGTTAATTCAAATGCATTCCAGGTGACGACCTCATGAAGCTGGTTGAGAGAATGCCAAGAGTGTGCAAAGTAGTCATCAAGGCAAAGGGAGGCTATTTGAAGAATCTCAAATGTTATATTTGGAACATTTTGATTTATTTAACACTTTTTTGGTTACTACATGATTCCATATGTGTTATTTCATTTCTACAATGTAGAAAATAGTAAAAAAGAAAAACTCTTGAATGAGTAGGTGTTCTAAAACCTTTTACCGGTAGTGTATGTGGGGATTTTAATACGGTGACGGAACCGAATGATCGAGTATCAGACAATTTCGTACATTTAAATATTAACTGGAACAGTCTCTTGAACAAAACTTTTTATGAAGTGATATCTGATTAATTATACGGTGGTGAACCTGACCCGTGCAGAAACGAAACACTGTATTTGAAAAAATATACTCTGTGTACAACTGTCAGAAAGAGTGCGTACTGTAGTAAAGTGGATTTGTTTTGTCAAGAAGTAAATTGTCTCCTATGCCTAATTGTCATGAAGAGAGTTTTAGTATTTCACCCCTTTCAGTGAAATACTACAGAACTAAAAAAATATTGGGTTTGATGTCCTGTCTTCAGAAAGTATTCACACCCCTTTAAGTTTTCCACTTGTGTTACAAAGTGGGATTAAACAATTTTTTTGGTCAACGATCTACACAAAATACTTTGTAATGCCAAATTGGAAGAAAAATGTGAACATTTGTAAAAGTAAGTAAGTAAATAAATAAAACACTAAAATATCTTCATTAGATAAGTATTCAACCCTCTGAGTCAATACATGTTAGAATGGCCTTTGGCAGAGATTACAGCTGTGAGTCTTTCTGGGTAAGTCTCTATGAGCTTTGCACATCTGGATTGTTTCCCTAAAAAAACTCTAGGTCTTGCAGATGAAAGAATACCCATAACATGATGCAGCCACCACCACGATTGAAAATATGAAGAGTGATACTCAGTGATGTGCTGGATTTGCCCCAAACTTAACGCTTTGTATTCAGGACATAAAGGTTATATATTTGCCACATTCTTTGCAGTTTTATTTTAGTTCCTTATTGTAAACAGGATGCATGTTTTGGAATATTATTTTTCATTATGTACAGGCTTCTTTCTTTTCCACTCTGTCAATTAGGTTAGTATTGTGGAGTAAATGCAATGTTGTTGTATATCTCCTATCACAGCCATCAAACTGTTTTGAAGTCACCATTAACCTCATGGTGAAATTCCTGAGCAGTTTCCTTCCTTTCCGGCAACTGAGGTAGGAAGGAAGCCTGTATCCTTTCAGTGACTGGGTGTATTGATACATTATCCAAAGTGTAATTAATACATTCACAATGCTCAAAAGGGATATTCAATGTCTGCTTTATTTTTATTCATCTACCAATAGGTGCCCTTCTTTGCGGGGCATTGGAAAACCTCCCTGGTCTTCGCGGTTGAATCTGTGTTTCAAATTAAGGACCTGGATATTCAATGTCTGCTTTATTTTTATTCATCTACCAATAGGTGCCCTTCTTTGCGGGGCATTGGAAAACCTCCCTGGTCTTCGCGGTTGAATCTGTGTTTCAAATTAAGGACCTTACAGATAATTGTACACACACACACTATATATATATATATATATATATATATCTATAGAGAGAGATATATATATATATAGTATATAGTGTGTCAAAAATTATCTGTATATATATATATATATATATATATATATATATATATCTCATGTGGGTGAACACTCCTTCAAATTAGTGTTTCAGCCATATGTTACTGACAGGCTATTTCAGCCACATGTTGCTGACAGGTGTATAAAATTGACTCCCTTTCTTGCTTCTCCTCCATTTAAGAAATTAATTTGCTCAAAACTGTTCAACTATTGTCTTTCTCTCAGAGTTAACTAATCACCAGATTTTATGCACTGCAGTGCTAGCTAGCTGTAGCTTATGTTTTCAGTACTAGATTCATTGTCTGATCCTTTGATTGGGTGGACAAGATGTCAGTTAATGCTGCAAGAGCTCTGATAGGTTGGAGGATGTCCTCCGGAAGTTGTCATAATTCCTGTGTTAGTCTACGAAAGGGGGTGAGAACCATAAGCCTCCTAGGTTTTGTATTGAAGTCAATGTACCCAGACGGGGACGGAAACTAGCTGTCCACCGGCTACACCATGGTGCTGCTAAGGCTACTGTAGACCTGTGTTTTAATCAGTTATTTGGTGATGTGAATATATCTAGTATAGTTTGATCTAAAAAGGATAACTTTAATGTTTTACAATTTTTTATGAAATATATTGAGGAGAATGGTCCTCCCCTTCCTCTGAGGGGCCTCCACTGGATCAATTGTAAATTGGCACTCCACATGAAAAAGGTTGCCGACCCCCTGCTATAGGCTATTTAAAGCCACATTTGTTGAATGGCGCATACAGTGTATTATGACAGTGTCATCGTCTCGTGCCCTTCCCACCACCATTGTCTCGTTGTGATGCATTCAGAGATGTTCCTCATAATGTGTGTGCCCAGCTCATTTTTGCATTTGCCTTTCTGCATTATTCGCCAGGGAAGGGGGAAAAAAAATCTGTGAATATTGAAGCATTGTATCAACAAGGTGGCTCTGAGAATATTGAAACATTGCATTAACGAACGAGGCGTCTCGGGGGCTACTGAACCATTTGGTATCAACAAGGCGGCTCCGAGAATATTGATATTGCAACATAGTAGCCAACCACAAGGTAGCTCGTGCAAATTTTTCCCTGAGACAGCTTGTCTCTGTCTTATTATTGTGTTGCCTACGCAGCAGTTGCACCATTTGGGTGCCTGTTAATTTAAAAAAAAGAAGCCCTTTATCCACACTATAGCTATATAACTTAGCAACATTTAATGATGTTTGGCCAGCAAAAGTTGACCTGTTAGAATATTACAGCAGAGGCAGGTAGGCTAACGGGTAGGGATTAGGGATGCAGGCAAAGAATGATGAAGTAGGCCAACGGCAAGAAGCTAAAAAAAAAAAGTTAGCCCAACTAAGTAAACAAATTATTTGCATTATCTCAATTATTATTCTGTGACAGCATAAAAATGCACATTTGCTATAGCCTACAATTGTTATTGGCTTTAAAGCCAAAATCAGGACATATAAATAGCAAGTATTCAGTCGTGTTTATTTTCATACCAATAAGCCTACATGAAACCAAAATTACACTAGCCTATTGGGCGAATTCAGGAAAATAACAATTACATTCACAACCTATATTTTAAAAGCAATTAACAGCTTTTGGTTTGGAATGGTCAGCAAAAAGGAGGGCTCCCCACCTCCCAATTCCCAATTCAATTAACCCCTGGATATCAGATTACAACAATGCTTGTTACCTACTATAATTTTGGGGCCTAATCATTACACCCCTGGTTGTAGCCTCAGACAATCTACTGGCTGAGAACTGTGAAATCTGAAAGTCAAGAGTTAACTATATTTCCAGCCCCATAAAGAACTGAAATATGTGGAGTGGGGGGCTAATGTGGGGCTATTATTCTGAGCCCAAGTCCCTCCGAAAGAGAGAAAGAAAAAACTGGGGGGGGGGGGGGGTAGTGGGTGAGAGAGTGAGTGAGTGAGTGAGTGAGTGAGTGAGCGAGAGAGAGGGAGAGAGAGAGAGAGATGGACAGTGAAAGAGTGATGGACAGAGAGAAAAAAAAAAAGAGAAATAAAGAAAGAACGAGAGAGATACCACATAACACACCATGCTGCAGTGGGACAAAACCAGTAGTGAAAAGCACAACAGGGACAATTCTGGTAGCAGAACGAGAGTTGGAATGGAAGGACATTAAATTCCTATTATTCAAATTAGAGCTCTTGATTTCCTTTCAATGCTACAAACTTGGGTACGACAAGAAAGAGAGAATGAATGAAGGGAGAGAAAATAAAACCGGGGCAATGGGCAGAACGTCTAAGAGTGCGTGCGATAAGTTGCTGATGTGCAAACTCCCAAACCACACTCTGTTCAGTAGTAGGACTCATAGAAACATAAATTGCAGCCACACAACCACAGAAGCTTATAAACTCACACCAGTGAAAGTAAAAACACACAAACACAGACACAGAAATCTAGCATGGCACAGCCAAGAACCGTGCCAACGTGTTTGAGGATGAATCACGCCGAACAGAAGAACCAATCCCACACCATATCCATATAACCTAGGTACTGACCGAAGACATGGTAGCCCAGCACACAGGTGTAGGTGGCCCAGTCAATGTCCTTACACTCAGAACGGTTACGGATGTACTTGCAGCCATTTGGAATGTCCCCTGCAAAAAAGGATAGAACCAAGTCAGGGCATAGTTTAAGGGGATACTACACAACAGAAGTGTAATGCAAAAAGGTATGAGCTATACTGTACGTTGGTTTAGCCCGATTATTTAAAAAAAGTTTATTACATTTTTGGGGGGGATAAATAGTCCTTCATAGATCAATAACATAGCATGAGGCTCCATCAATGAAGCTGTAGTCTCACTGAAGCATGACAATCATTTGAAGGCGTCTCTACTCACAGTAGAGGATCTCATAGTCTCCTGAGTTGGACATGATGAACTTGTTGTCGGGGGACCAGTCAAGATGTGTGATGTAGCTGGAATGTCCCTGTTAACCACAGAGTGAGAAAGTTTGATACATGATTTAGAGAGATGAAACAGTTAAATTGTCTATTTTTTGTTGTTGTTGTATTTTACCCACTTTTGTGATATCCAATTGCGACCCAATTTCAAACTCGTCTTATCGCTGCAACTCCCCAACAGGCAAAGGCCGAGTCAAAGAGGCAAAGGTCGAGTCACTCGTCCTCCAAAACATGACCCGCCTAACCGCGCTCTTAACACCTGCCTGCTTAAGCCGGAAGCCAGCTGCACCAATGTCTCGGAGGAAACACTGTTCAACTGATGACCTAAGTCAGCCCGCAGGTGCCCGGCCCGCCACATGGAGTCACTAGAGCACAATGAGTCAAGTAAAGCCCCCCCCCCCCGGCCAAACCCTCCGCTAACCTGGACGGCGCTGGGCCAATTATGCTCTGACCCTGTCACGGCCAGTTGTGACACAGCCTGGGATCGAACCCATGTCTGTGGTGACGCCTCAAGCACCCCAATGTAGTGCCTTAGACCCGCTGCACCACTCGGGAGGCCCTAGTTAATGGTATTTTAATGGAGCTAGGGACATATACAGCAAGTATAGTACAGCTGACTTAGTTTTGCACATCATTTCATGTGACATTTTGGCCTTTATAAAAGTTGGAGCGAACTCCAGTCTTCCACCTCAGCCCATAGGAGTAGACACTGTGTGTGTGTGTGTGTGTGTGTGTGTGTGTGTGTGTGTGTGTGTGTGTGTGTGTGTGTGTGTGTGTGTGTGTACATGTCTGTCTGTCCTCCCCCTCACTCAGGGTCAGGGAGGAAATCTCTGTTAGACTATCTTGGCACTTGGTTTGATTTCCTTCAAGTCTGCAGGCTTTCCTCCAACACAAAGACCCATACACACATGCAAGCATACACATGCATGCAAACGCACACACTTTTACACACAGGAATGTCACTGACATCCTGCCAAGCTAGACACTCCACAGCTGCTGACCTCACTTTCTCACACAAACATATACAAATCTGAATTCCATACTGAATGACGCGCGCACACACACACACACAAAGTTTATGTATTTTATCTGTTTATGCATTTCCTTATTTATACGTAGAAACCTGTAGTTATTTATTTGAAAAACAGGACATACATATTTACGCGTCACTAAAAATCCCCATAAACAGTTATACACAGAAAGTACAAAACATTAGGACCAGGTGAATCCAGGTGAAAGCTATGATCCCTTATTGATGTCACTTGTTAAATCCATTTCAAATCAGTGTAGATGAAGGGGAGGAGACAGGTTAAAGGAAGATTTTTAAGCCTCGAGACAATTTAGACATGGATTGTGTTGTGTGTGCCATTCAGAGGGTGAATGGGCAAGACCAAATATTTAAGTGCCTTTGAACGGGGTATGGTAGTAGGTGCCGGGCGCACAGGTTTGTGTCAAGAACTGCAATGCTGCTGGGTTTTTCACGCTTAACAGTTTCCCGTGTGTATCAGAATGGTCCACCACCCAAAGGACATCCAGCCAACTTGACATAACTGTGAGAAGCACTGGAGTTAACATGGGCCAGCATCCCTGTGGAACACTTTTGACACCTTGTAGAGTCCATGACCTGACTAATTGAGGCTGTTCTGAAGGCAAAAATATTAGGAAGGTGGTCTTAATATTTTGTACACTCAGTTAATATCAGTGCGTCTCACTGCTTTACAGTGGAGCTGTGCTCACAGACAAGGGCCCAGTCATTTGCCAACGCCTATAAACGCCTCAAACCAACCTTCCCACAATGTCTTTCTCCCCTCTGGAGCCCTGGGTCTTTTTTACATTATCAACACGTCAAATGAGAACCTTGCTTTAATACTCTCTCACGCAATCCCAAGCTTATTTTTCAGAAAATCTCAAACGTGACTGCTATGCACTTAAGTCTGTGATATGGTATTAAAAACAAACAAACACACAAAGCACTATACCACACGCACTACTGTGGCTCCAAGGCTATGCACGGTAGGTTGCCTGGGGGCTTAACCTTGGACCAAGACCATAGTGGTCAAGCAGCAGAAGCAATGACCGTGACCACAACCTGAGCAGCATGGTACTGACCATTGGCATCCATCACACAGATGACCATGAGCCCACAGGGATGGAGGGAAGAGAGAGATAAAATGGGTGTGATGTATGAAAAAGAGACTACATGAATGAGAGGGACATGAAAGAGAGGGAGAAGAGGAAAACAAGGGACAAAGAAAGAGGCCGGACCAATGTGTGCGTGACAGAGCGACGTACATATAGAGTGAGAGAGAGTGAGAGAGAACATGGGATATAAAAGAGAAATAGAGACAGCAGACTGAGCAGCAGCCAAGTGGAGGCCAGAGAAGGTTTAAAACAACAGTGGAGTGATTCACACTGGCCCTGTGGGGTCCAGACCACTGTAGCGTAGACTAGGGCTGGGCAGTATACAGTATTTTATGATATACCGGTATTGATGCAGGGACCGGTTTGGGTTTTTACTTTACCTTCTATACCGGAATTTGAATGTTTGGTTTGTTAAACGTGATACACCATGTGTAATGTCCATTTTTATAATTGTTTACTCCGCTACTTGCGTCATCTCTCTCCGCTCTTTCTCTCTGCGCCACCTTCCACACAGACCTAGCCACACCCCCTGTCACAACCATGAGACACTTGCGTTCAGTCTGCATGGTCAATGCAGCACATGCAACAATCTTCCATGTTGCTTCTTAATATATATCCACTAGCGTTCTATATTAGTTTGTGTTTCTTACATCTGCAAACAGCTAGTTTGTCTTTGCTTAGAAAGTTGCCCTACATCTTGTGACACTAAATTGTTAGCCACTAATGCCAAATCTAGCTAGCTAATACATTTACTGAGTAATAAATGTTGCAAAGCAAGAATATGTTAGCTACATGACGTAGCTAAGAGAAAACATGCAATGTAGCCAAAGCTTATAGGGTCCCCTTTTTATTTTTTTATTTCACCTTTATTTAACCAGGTAGGCTAGTTGAGAACAAGTTCTCATTTGCAACTGCGACCTGGCCAAGATAAAGCATAGCAGTGTGAACAGACAACACAGAGTTACACATGGAGTAAACAATTAACAAGTCAATAACACAGTAGAAAAAAGGGGGGAGTCTATATACAATGTGTGCAAAAGGCATGAGGAGGAAGGCGAATGATTAAAATTTTGCAGATTAACACTGGAGTGATAAATGATCAGATGGTCATGTACCGGTAGAGATATTGGTTTGCAAAAGAGCAGAAAAGTAAATAAATAAAAACAGTATGGGGATGAGGTAGGTGAAAATGGGTGGGCTATTTACCAATAGACTATGTACAGCTGCAGCGATCGGTTAGCTGCTCAGATAGCTGATGTTTATAGTTGGTGAGGGAGATAAAAGTCTCCAACTTCAGCGATTTTTGCAATTCGTTCCAGTCACAGGCAGCAGAGTACTGGAACGAAAGGCGGCCAAATGAGCTGTTGGCTTTAGGGATGATCAGTGAGATACACCTGCTGGAGCGCGTGCTACGGATGGGTGTTGCCATCGTGACCAGTGAACTGAGATAAGGCGGAGCTTTACCTAGCATGGACTTGTAGATGACCTGGAGCCAGTGGGTCTGGCGACGAATATGTAGCGGGGGCCAGCCGACTAGAGCATACAAGTCGCAGTGGTGGGTGGTATAAGGTGCTTTAGTGACAAAACGGATGGCACTGTGATAGACTGCATCCAGTTTGCTGAGTAGTGTTGGAAGCCATTTTGTAGATGACATCGCCGAAGTCGAGGATCGGTAGGATAGTCAGTTTTACTAGGGTAAGCTTGGCGGCGTGAGTGAAGGAGGCTTTGTTGCGGAATAGAAAGCCGACTCTTGATTTGATTTTCGATTGGAGATGTTTGATATGAGTCTGGAAGGAGAGTTTGCAGTCTAGCCAGACACCTAGGTACTTATAGATGTCCACATAATCAAGGTCGGAACCATCCAGGGTGGTGATGCTAGTCGGGCATGCGGGTGCAGGCAGAGATAGGTTGAAAAGCATGCATTTGGTTTTACTAGCGTTTAAGAGCAGTTGGAGGCCACGGAAGGAGTGTTGTATGGCATTGAAGCTCGTTTGGAGGTTAGATAGCACAGTGTCCAATGACGGGCCGAAAGTATATAGAATGGTGTCGTCTGCGTAGAGGTGGATCAGGGAATCGCCCGCAGCAAGAGCAACATCATTGATATATACAGAGAAAAGAGTCGGCCCGAGAATTGAACCCTGTGGCACCCCCATAGAGACTGCCAGAGGACCGGACAGCATGCCCTCCGATTTGACACACTGAACTCTGTCTGCAAAGTAATTGGTGAACCAGGCAAGGCAGTCATCCGAAAAACCAAGGCTACTGAGTCTGCCGATAAGAATATGGTGATTGACAGAGTCGAACGCCTTGGCAAGGTCGATGACGACGGCTGCACAGTACTGTCTTTTATCGATGGCGGTTATGATATCGTTTAGTACCTTGAGTGTGGCTGAGGTGCACCCGTGACCGGCTCGGAAACCAGATTGCACAGTGGAGAAGGTACGGTGGGATTCGAGATGGTCAGTGACCTGTTTGTTGATTTGGCTTTCGAAGACCTTAGATAGGCAGGGCAGGATGGATATAGGTCTGTAACAGACAATGGCGGCGGATAGTTTCAGAAATAGAGGGTCCAGATTGTCAAGCCCAGCTGATTTGTACGGGTCCAGGTTTTGCAGCTCTTTCAGAACATCTGCTATCTGGATTTGGGTAAAGGAGAACCTGGAGAGGCTTGGGCGAGGAGCTGCGGGGGGGGCGGAGCTGTTGGCCGAGGTTGGAGTAGCCAGGCGGAAGGCATGGCCAGCCGTTGAGAAATACTTATTGAAGTTTTCGATAATCATGGATTTATCGGTGGTGACCGTGTTACCTAGCCTCAGTGCAGTGGGCAGCTGGGAGGAGGTGCTCTTGTTCTCCATGGACTTCACAGTGTCCCAGAACTTTTTGGAGTTGGAGCTACAGGATGCAAACTTCTGCCTGAAGAAGCTGGCCTTAGCTTTCCTGACTGACTGCGTGTATTGGTTCCTGACTTCCCTGAACAGTTGCATATCGCGGGGACTATTCGATGCTATTGCAGTCCGCCACAGGATGTTTTTGTGCTGGTCGAGGGCAGTCAGGTCTGGAGTGAACCAAGGGCTGTATCTGTTCTTAGTTCTGCATTTTTTGAACGGAGCATGCTTATCTAAAATGGTGAGGAAGTTACTTTTAAAGAATGACCAGGCATCCTCAACTGACGGGATGAGGTCAATGTCCTTCCAGGATACCCGGGCCAGGTCGATTAGAAAGGCCTGCTCACAGAAGTGTTTTAGGGATCCCTAGGAAACACTTATCAACACTTTAGTTACTTCCTTGTCACAATAACTCCTCCCTGGCATTTTAATTTGTTGTCATCTCAAACACTGTATTCAAAGTTCCCACTAATATATTCTAACTATATAATTAGAATAGTCATTCTATTTCCATGTTTCCAACAGTTTTGCTCTAATTCGCAAGTCAAATTGCAATTGCAACATTTGGTTAAAAATAAGTCCTAGATTATATCGTGCAGCCCTACGTGGCAGTGTGGAAATTATCACAATTGAGCAGTGGTGTAAAGTACTTAAGTAAAAAATACTTTCAAGTACTACTTAAATCGTTTTTTTGGTATCAGTACTTTGCTATTTTTTATTTTTGACAACTTTTACTTCACTACATTCCTAAAGAAAATACTGTACTTTTAACTTCATACATTTTCCCTGACACCTAAAGTACTAGTTACATTTTGAATGCTTTAGCAGGATAGGAAAATGGTCCAATTCACAAACTTGTCAAGAGAACATCCCTGGTCATCTACTGCCTCTGATCTGGAGGACTCACTAAACACAAATGCTTTGTTTGTAAAAATATATCTGAGTGTTGTAGTGTGCCCCTGGCTATCGTTAAAAAATAAAATAAAAAACGAAAATGGTGCCATCTGGTTTGCTTAATATAAGGAATTTGAAATAATTTTAACAATTACATTTGCTTTTGATACTTAAGTATATTTTAAACAAAATACTTTTACTCAAGTAGTATTTTACTGGGTGACTTTCACTTTTACTCAAGTAATTTTCTATTAACTTATCTTTACTTTTACTCAAGTATGACAATTGGGTACTTATGCCACCACTGCAATTGAGTGCAGGAAATGCAGAAATGATACAAGTGCTAAATGTGTTTAGGTTGAAGTTGAATTGAACAGTATTCAAAAACGAAGAATACCATTCAAAAATACCATTCAATTAAAATAAAAAAAATACTGTGGTATAATATTTTGGCCATATCGCCCAGCCCTGGCGTAGACCTAATGGGATCACAACCTAGTCTACTGGTCATGATCTGTATACCTTCACCTCTAACCTGCTGGATTTAAACCCATCACTATACGTATATACAGGTAACTGCCAAAATAAAGGAAACACCAACATAAAGAGTCTTAATAGGGTGTTGGGCCAATACGAGCCAGAACAGCTTCAACTCTATTGGATGGATGAGACACCATTCTCCATGAGAAACTCTAGAATTGTGTGTTTTGTTGATGGTGGTGGAAAACACTGCCTCAGGCGCCACTACAGAATCTCCCATAAGTGTTTAATTGGGTTGAAATCTGGCGACTGAGACGGCCATGGCATATGGTTTACATCCTTTTCATGCTCATCATACCACTCAGTGAACACTCGTGCCCTGTGGATCTGGGGCACGGATTGTCGACTTATGGGGACATTGCCATGTAGCTAAAATAATGGCATGCCCAGCATTTTTATATATGATGGGATGTTAATTGCTTAATTAACTCAGGAACCACACTTGTGTGGAAGCACCTGCGTTCAATATACTTTGTATCCCTCATTTACTCATGTGTCTCCATTATTTTGGCAGTTACCCAACAGTCCCCATCTGAACTGACTTTCTCTCGCTCTCGCGCTCGCTCTCCTGTTGCTTCTTCTGTTATTATATTATTATAATATTATATAATATAATAATATATAATTATATTATACTGTGAAAGCACTGATCCTATCCATCTCTCCAGCTGCAGGGAGACGTCACTCCCTAGGGCCCCACACACACACACACACACACTAATCACTTCAAACACACAAACTAATGGTGATGTACTCACAATGCACTTCCCGTATCTGGTGTACTTGCGTCCTTTGTCCGACACGGTGTAGAGGTAAATGAAGTTGTCATGTGATCCCACTGCCAGCAGGGTGCCATCTGAAGGGTGGATCAGGTAAATTATCCACCATATTTTATTCTCCTCCCTAACCGTTTATTGGTTTAACAATTCTCCCATCAAATCCAAGTCTACGGTTAGGATAGGGTGTAAGACAAGCGCCACCCACCTACGGAGAAGCGTATGACTGACAGCTGCTCATTGCCGTCTGTATGAATGGCCACCAGGTCTCTGGTCTCCGCATCGAGAGCGTACCACCTGGGACACGGGGGGAAGAGAACATCGCTGAGAATTTAGAAGAATGGACTATTCCCATACAGGCGTGAGCGATAAGAGATGGGATTAATAGCCATTGCTGTGCTTCAGAGTTCGAGATAGGGTTAAGCTGAACTTACTTTCCTGAGTGAGTACCGATGGCCACAACAGCACCACTAGGGTGGAAGTCTGCACAGTGTCCATGCTCCTGAGAGAAAGAAACAGCAAGAGGGAAGGGAGAGACGCAATTCAAACATACAAGTCATTTTTTGAGTAAGGCCTGAATCCTAACTCGAAATGTGTTTGCATGCCTTGATCTCAATAAAAAAAAAAAAAAAAAACTTGCAGCAACATTTCAATTACGTCTGTGAATAAAAACTCTAAAAAAGGGCAGTGAATGAGCGCGTATTCTTAATCTGCAGTATAGAATAGTTCCGACAGGGAGGTATATTAGTTCTTACATCCAGCAGCCTGGTCCATTCTAAGCAGTGGTCCACAGAGTTCCACAGGCACACCTGCCTGTCCTGGGCACAGGTGAGAAACAGGTCCTTGAAGGGGTGAGAGGCCAGCCCCCACAGCTCGTCTGTGTGACCCTAGGGGCGATAGGTCAGAGGTTGGGGATAAAAAGCGGATATGTAGTCACTTTATCCAACGTGACGACACACTTGAGTAGTTAACACGACTTGCAGAGTAGTTAACACATATTCTGTATGTCGCCCGTGTTACTGTATGGGAGAATCAAAATCCACAGTATTATGTTCCAAACAACTAAGCCATTGGAAACACACCACCACTAACGCTCTAATGACCTCCTTCACATGGGAATAGTGTGCCTCAAAGAGGGGGCAGACGAGGGGAGAAGGGGGTGGGCTCAGTTGGGTGCCCTCAAAAGAGGAGATAAATATCTCTGCCAAGCCTGTTTATACAGAGTTGAAATCGCTGGAAAATGTATGCAGAGTTTTACCACGCAGCTCTCTGGAAAATAGCAGCGTCTCCATCGCTCTGCTCTTCCACACAGAGAAGAAACGATTGGGAAAGCAGCTAGTGAGGCGGCCGACACTGGCATCCCTACAACAGAGCTGCCATAGCAAAGGCCCTGCAGTCCTCAATTGGCTTTAGTTCTCACACCCTGGATGTTTTACACACCTGGAGTACGTAGTGCTGGCAGTCAGCTAGTCAGCAGTGAGAGAGAAATAGAAAGCGAGAAATATAAACTTCTCTCACCTGGACTTCCACCTGGAAGCCGTCATTAAACGTCCCCCTCAGGACGAAGTTACGCGACGTGCCCACCAAAAGCTGCTCGCCCTTGCCCTCAGCCACAGCACGAATGGTTCCATATTGATCAGGGACCTGCAGGGAACACAGCTACATTGAGATGTACGTTCATATTCATCATACTGAACATGGGACATATTTACGTTCGTATGTTTGCGCATAAACCACGGCGCATTGGTGTGGAACGTGTCTGTGTTGCATTCTGCACGGCCGAGACGGCACCTCTATTTCCCTCTCTGGGTTGAGGCCGTGGTCCCACAGGATGATCTTGTGGTCCTTGCCCCCTCCGGTCAGCAGGGTCCCGTTCCTCATCTGACACAGAGTGAACACACTGCCATCATGGGCCTTGATCTGACGACTGATCTGGTACGCACCTACAGGGAGGGGGGAGGCAGAATGACAGACAGACAGAGAGGGAGGGAGAAGTAAAATTGCGCAGAAGGAAAGAGAGAGAAGGAATGAGAGAGGCTTGTAAAACAGCTCACAGCAGAGATTTCTGGGAATAGGATAGCACAAATAGTTGACATTCGTTAGTGTGGTTTATACACCACGCTACAGGCCAGCTCTTGTTGTTTTCTCAGGGGAGCATTTGAGGGGGGGGGGGGGGGGGAGTGAAAGAGGGTGCGCGCGCGGTTAAGAAGATAGCTGTGGAAGGCATGTTCGAATGAGTGCGAGCACGCACGTCTGAGTGCGCGCGTGGTCTAGGTTTGATGTGTCTACATTCTCTACATTCTGATGATCCCTCCTCCTGTTACAAGACATTCTCTGCTGACAACACAGACAGATGCACAGCGAGGCAGGCCCATTCCTCAAGGCTAGTTACACTGAACCTGAGGCAGTGGAATATTGTGTGGCATTGGGAGGGTGCGTGTAGAATTAACGTGCATCAGATAAGTGTTTCTGTCGGTTTCTGTATCGCTTGTGCTCCCCCACATTGGCATGACCTTCATCCCTGCAGAGCTCAGACAGATGTGGACCCACACACGCGCACACACATACTGTACACGCATCACAGGAGCCCGCTGAAGGGAGAACGGCTCATAATAATGGCCGGAACAGAGCAAACGGAATGGGATCAAAAAACAGTACAAGTTCATGTGTTTGATCCATTTGATACCGTTCCACTGATTCCGCTCCAGCCCTTACCACGAGCCCCGTCCTCCCCAATTAAAAAAGGTGAAACCAAGTTCCTGTGAGACACATGCATTCGCACCGTCTAACCACCGGGGACGCTCAGGTAAACAAAAAGAGATGAACAGTTTTTCTCCATGGCGCCTGGGCCTAGCCCTGCTCATCCAGTTCCCCTGTACGCCACAACCAAAACTATTACTGCTCAAACCTTCCCCCAGCACCCTCCGTCCCCCGGGCACTCTGGCCTGCCAACACACACACCCACTCTCCTTCCCCCGCCACACTTTTCTTTTCCCTTCCGTGTCTCTCCCTCAAAGGCTGCTTTCTTTTCGCCAGTCTCAAACCACCCTCTTCCAGTCGCTCTCCTCTGTGGCTGAGACTCACTGGGAAGGTTTTACTACTTGTGTTACTCATGTACGATAAATGGTCAGACGGTTTTTACCAAAGTGACTAAAGTTTAAAACAAAATATTCAGTAGGCTTTACATGGCTTGCGAGGGAATCAAACCCGCAATCCTGGTGTTGCAAAGCACCGTGCTCCAATCAACCGTGCCATCGGTACTGTATCACTATATGGCCGGGTGTAGGGACTGCCTGCGAGGTTTAAAGTACAGTGTAAGGTATATGAGGTATTGTGTGATAGTGTACCTTTGGATCCCTTTCCCTGGGGCCGGCTCCACTAGGTGGAGGGAGTCCGTTTGTGATGTTCAAGGTACAGTGTAAGCTAGAAGGTGTACGGTGTACCTTTGGGGCCTTTCCCTGGGGCCGGCTCCACTGTGCTCCGGCTCCATATCAACATGACGCCTCCAGAGTCTCCAGTCAGGATGTCTCCGTTGTTGAGGAAGGCCAGACACTGAACAAACTTGGGCTTCTCGTATTTCTGAAATGGGACAGGGAGAGACGGGAGAATGAAATGTCTGTGTAATAATTGTCGTCTGTGTTTAGGGCAGAGAAAGAGACTGTATTCATGTATGGGTAAAGGTATGCATTACATTCTAGCGTCACATTGTTATTTACGTTTTTATGTATGGTCAGCTCCCAGCACAATTGTGTACAACTGCAGGCCGCAATTCGGGGCGGTTCTGCATGTGCTCATTCGGACCCTGAATTGCGGGCTGCCGTTCCACCCTTTTCTCCCAGCACGCATCTCTCTGTCACAGTGTGAAGGGCCGCGCGGTCTAAATAACTAAATTGGCCAGTTCGGCTGTCTGTAAAGAAATGGGCAGGGTGTAGGTTGAATCTACTGCCACGATTGGATTATAACAAGCCCAGCTTCCCATCCCTCCCACACGGCTCCGTTTTCACTCGTCTCATGGCCCATCTCCCCTTCTCTCTACAAACATATTGTGTGAATCAGAATTCGTAATTAGCTAGTCATTGTAGTTCTAGCTATCAATCTAGTTAGTTATATTTTTTGTCAACGTTGCGGAGGCCATATTGTTGATTTTGTCTGTCTATGGGGCGTTGTAGTAGCCTACTTTGTCTGTCCGTCAATATTGCATTGCTGACATCGTCTTTGTCGTTATGTTGTGAGCTAAGCACATATGTTTGCTTGCTATAATTTATTTTATTTTTACAGAGCGACAGATCAGCTTGGCTCAAGTGGATCTTATTAAGTATTTTGAGTAGTTTTTAAGAACTGGACAAGTGGAAAAATGTCCTCACCCCGAAGATGCCCTGCTTGCGTGCCAGCGAGGTGCCAGCCCAGGTCCAAAAGAAGATGTGTGACTTGCCACAGGTTACTATGGTGTTGGCATCAGTAGGGTGGAACTCCACCGCAAGGACCACCTCATTTGTAGACTAGAGGAGGTGAAACAGTCAAAAACAAAATCTATTTCAGAACCAAATCAAATGCTTTACGTATTTTAGGCAGAATTGCACAGCATAAAAACACCCCAGGTTTCCCTGACCTTGATTTCAGCAATTTTGGATTTCTTCTGCCAGTCCCAGACAGTCAACATGTGGTCGTTACAATCATCAATCACCGCCAGGTGTGTACCGGAGTCCTGTAGGAGAAAGACAGGGTATGTCACGTCAGCAAAGCTTGTATGAAACACAGATCCTATTGTCTGCAATGCAGTTAACATGGCATAACATAGTAATATAATTCCAGTTTAGGCCTACATATTCACAGATACATACTGTATGTAAATGAGAGGGCATGGAAATCTAAAGATGAATCCACATGTTGCAAAATGGCCATAAAGCAGGCAGGACTAAACAATACTCTTTTAAGTGGTTAGCCATCGAGTAGATTTGGCATAATGGTATCGACAACAGCATAAGATAACCTTCATTCAAGCTTTACCATTATTTGATAGGGAAAATCCACTGCTTAGTTAGACCTTTGATCACATAAGGGGATAATGAATCACTTAGAATGGGTAATTGTGTTTGTTTGTATGGAAAATGGGTCACGGTGTGTTTGTCGGTTTGCGTCTGAAGGGAGCCAGACATTAAAAGCTGTGTTCCGGAATGTGCAAACTGAGGACAAAGAGAGAATAGGAACATTAAACTACTGATTAGAGAACCTATTGATGTATTCAAGACTGCAATAACACCAGTCTGGCCAACTAGCCTGATTATGAAAAGGCTCAGTCCAGAAACACACAGCACCTAGAACCCCAGAACTGAGTAGAACCTCTAATCTAGATCCACTGGCTGTGATGGGAGTGTGTGATCTATCAGATGCGTTGTGATATGGACCCTTCCCAGACAGAATGGGGTTTCATTTAATGTACTACACCAGTTCCCACAAATCGCATAATGACTAACACTTCCTGGATTATACCATTAGAGGTGCTACGGGTACCCACCGCCTTGGAGAAGGCCAGGGAGCCCACCCCTCTCTCAAACGTGCCCAGGCCGATGACCTGCAGGGTGGACAGGCTCACAGAGTCCCACACCCTCACGTGGGGCTGCAGCGGCTAAAGAGGGAGAAGAGGAGATTCACATGATTTAACAAGCCATCACTGTAGCCAAACTGTAGCCATTTGCAGTATACTCTTTTCACAGCATCCTTTCCTTGTTTCCTTCCCTTCCCTTCACAAATCACTGGTAGGTGAGGAGGAGAAGAGAACCCCAAAAAAATTTGTTGATAAAAGGACTGGACAGATTCCCACCCAAATTGCTTTTCATCTATCACATCCTCTAAGATCAGTGGTCATGATGGAATGGGGGAAGGAGGTGAGGAAAGGAAAACTTTAAAGAAAGACTTTAACAAAGTAGTCAGTGAGTGAGTGGTGCGGGATCCAGGCTGGCTGACAGGCAGGATACTCTTCTACAGAGTCGTTCCAGGAAGGTTAGAGGCAGTTTGGCATGTTTAGACCCAGAGAGCTTAAATATAATTAGTTGCATGAGCGCACTGATTGTTGGTGTGGTTGAGTAAATATGGAGCACCTGTGTCTGGGTCTGCGCCTGTCAAAGACGTGAGTGGGCCTGATTGTGCAAAACGCGAGCAGAAATACTATAACCGTACACAAGAAGAGACCTAGTGCAAACAAGGATTATGCTGTTCAACACAACCACAGGTGTCTCGCCGTATTCAGCGGGCTGGAATAAGACTACTAAACTCACTTGGAAAAACCCATGGCGTTACATAGGTGACATTTGAGCCCTGTGACTTGCCCATTGTGTGTGTGTGTGTGTGTGTGTGTAGGAAAGAAAACAGCATCTGTGCTCTTAAATCCGGATGAACAAACATGAAATGTACATGAACAAAGAAATATCCCACATGCGAACATACCATTAAAGGATTTAGCTAGCAAGAAGTCAGGGGGTTAGTAATGGGTGAGGTGGTGGGAGTGTGACTCACCCGGCCGTCCTTGTCCACTCCCGCAATCTGTCCCGTGGCAATGCGGATCTTATCGGGGTGAACGGCAAGGCTAGTGAGTTAAACGGAGAGCGAGACAGAGAGAGAGTGAGAGAGCAAGAGAAAATCATAGACGGATAGAAATGAGAGACAAAAACATGAATAGATTGTCAAACCAATAACATTTTTTATTTTATTTTTTATGTCGTAAACAACCTCCCTATTGAAAACCCCTACAGTCAAAAACAATCTGTCGTAATGAGAGGAGTATTTCAGGTGTAAAATTAAGTTGAGAGGGAGCTGCTAGACTGACCCGTGGGCCTGTCTGGCCCACAGCCTGATGTGAGGAAGTGAGGCTTTTCGTTTCAAACAAAGGCAGTTTTGAGTCAGGGTTCTGCCAGCACAAGGACTAATTTGTCTCTTCCACCCGGACAGAAGACGTGTATATCTAATTTGCATAGTCTTTATCTTAAGAGGCCTCTGAGAGGATGGAACCTGGAGACACTTAAGCTGAACCATTGTGTCTGTGACAACTATTTGCTTAATCTACATTAAAAAGGTTTTGTGATGAAGTGTTTGTACATTATTCAGACCCTGGGGGACACGTTGTTGTATCATCTGAATCTAGTGTATCTACTGTATGCAGAATACACAGCCCGTGATGGTGTGTATAAGCTACTGTAGGAATTCATTACCTGATACTACACAACGAAGGCTGACCAATACTACCAGCTCACCATTTGACACAGTCAGTGTGGCCAAGGTAGTGGCGCTGTGTTCTCTCCTCGTAGTTGAAGAGCACGACCACGGAGGCTATGAAGTATACACTCTCCCCTGTAGGGAGCAGGTACACGTTGGCTCTGCAGTCTCTCCCCCTGTAGCCATACCTGACATAAGGACTCAAGGAACCACAACAGTATTCTCCTTTCCATCATCTGCCATGTGAAAACAACTGGACAGGTTGAAAGTGAAGACCCATAAGGCCTCCACCTTTTTGCTTTGGACATCTGTCTCCGAGCCCAGAGACCCACAGACAGACAAGAGGGAGTGACCGAAGGCCAGGGACACACGGAGTAACAGAGTGTTTGGGACCAGGCACCGCCAAGAAGAAAGGATACACCCACTCCAGTTTGAGTTTCTCAGGAGGCAGCTCTGTGCGCACGTCCTCATAGTTCTCCACGTCCGCGGGGATGAACATAGTGATGGGGCGACCTCGCATGAACATCTTGATGTAATCTCCCTCTGCGAAGGAGACGGACAAAACATTTTTTTTTTTATAGCAAGCTATATCACGATCGCCATTTTGACTCGCTACATAGAGAGGAATTCTGGTAACACTAAACCCGTGCTTTTGCAAACACATTCAACATACAGTATTAGCACAGGTATAAGTATAAGCAGGTATAAGTAATTTCAAATACTATTTGAAAGTATTCAGGCAGGCTAGAGAAAACACTCAAAGAAGCAGGCCTGAGTAGTGGTGGATCATGTTTCCCCTTAACAGAAAACCCTGTTACGGTAAAGCATTAAAAATGACTGTGGGTCAGACAAATACCTCTTGTTTAATAATGGTTCATATAGAGGCATGAGTCAGAGAGCGTAAGTGAGAGTGCATGACATGACTTTAGTCCACGAACCCAAAGATATCTGCAGCGTGACTGCTCAACACCCTCCGCACCGTCACACACAACCACTTAGTGTGACGACACTTTTAATGTTTTTAATTTTTTTAAATATAAACCTACAAAAGCCTTGAAAACCCTAACGAGTTCAGTTAGTGTGCTGCACGTGCTTTCCACTCATCCAGGGATGAGATACTGCATAGACCGAGATAGATATACAGATAGAGGGCGAGTCAGACAGAGAGAAGCGTCGGATGCCGTGCAGTGGAGCAAAGCAGCGAGTCAGCAACCCCAAACTCAGCTGGAATAAGAAAACGTGATGGGGGGATAGAAAAAAGAAAAGATGGGGGAAAAGAGAGCAAAAGGAGGGGGGTGAGGGCTGGGGGGGTAGATTAGTGGTAGACAGGGATCAGTGGAATGTGTGTGTTTCTACTCTCCTAGTGAGAGAGGACGAAAGGGAGATGGTTGGACAAGGGGCCAAACTTCACCATTGCTCACAAAATAGAGCGAGGGCTTTCTTCCAGTTTTCCCAGATTTAGGAGGAACATACAGTAGTCTCAAACTGAAGGGCCAGAATTCATCCCAGGACCTACCTAGTTATTACTAGTCAGAATGTACTGGTATCACTAAAGGCCAACACACTGCCTTGGACACTGTAATACGTTTAGCCATTGTCTGCAGTATTCTTCCTAACTAATCCATTCCCCCACTGCACAGTGCATTCGTAAAGTATTCAGACCCCTTCACTTTTTCCACATTACGTTACAGCTTTATTACTCTAAAATTAATTCAATTGTTTTTTCCCCCTCAATCTACACACAAATCCCCATAACCCCATAATGACAAAGCAAAAACAGGTATTCAGACACTTTATTTTGTTGAAGCACCTTTGGCAGCGATTACAGTCTCGAGTCTACTTGGGTATGACGCTACAAGCTTGGCACACCTGTATTTGGGGAGATTCTCCCATTCTTCACTGCAAATCCTCTCAAGCTCTGTCAGGTTGGATGGGGAGCGTCACTGATCAGCTATTTTCATGTGTCTCCAGAGGTGTTCGATCGGTTTCAAGTCCGGGCTCTGGCTGGGCCACTCAAGGACATTCAAAGACTTGTCCCGAAGCCACTCCTGCGTTGCATCTACCGTCGCCCTGTCATGTGCATTTTACTGAGGAGTGGCTTCTGTCTGGCCACTCTACTATAAAAGGCCTGATTTGTGGAGTGCTGCAAAGATGGTTGTCCTTTTGGAAGGTTCTCCCATCCCCGCAGAGGAGCTCTGTCAGAGTGACCATCGGGTTCTTGGTCATATGCCTGACCAAGGCCTTTCTCTCCCGATTGCTCAGTTTGGCCGGGTGGCCAAAGGAAGGGACTCTTCTAGGAAGAGTCTTGGGGGTTCTAAACTTCTTCCATTTAAGAATGATGGAGGCCACTGTGTTCTTGGGGACCTTCAATACTGCATAAATATTTTGGTACCCTTCCCCAGATCTGTGCCCCGATAGTCCTGTCTCGGAGCTCTACAGCCAATTCATTCGACCTCATGGCTTGGTTTTTGATCTGACATGCACTGTCAACTGTGGAACCTTATATAGACAGGTGTGTGCCTTTCCAAATCATGTCCAATGAACTGAATTTACCACAAGTGGACTACAATCAAGTTGCAGAAACATCAAGGATGATAAATGGAAGCAGGATGCACCGGCTTTGTCATTATGGGGTATTGTGTCTAGATTGATGAGGAAAATGTTTATTTAATCCATTTTCAGAATAAGGCTGTAACGTTACACAACGGGGAAAAAGTCAAGGGGCCTGAATACTCTCCAGATGTACTGTGTCTGTGGTCAATAATGCCAGGAAATGGCTGAATTCGTTGGAACTAGCTGAATTCCAGTCCAAAGTGTGTCTGTGGACACAACCACCTTCCTCACATGACCAGAAGCAACCTGCCTGAGCAAGAGTGGGACACTTTTAACCAGACGACACTCCGCTAAGTGGCAAAGGCGGGGCAGGGCATACTGGCACAGCTATGCCCTTTATGTCGGGCATCGCCTGATGACAATAAATGGAGGAGGGTGAGAAAGTAGAGGGAGGGGGGGATTGAGAGAGAGAGAGAGAGAGAAGAGATTATGTCTGTGTTTGACATGATAAAGAGAATGTCAGAGTTAGATAGACAAGCCAAAAAGCAGAGAGGGTGGGGCAAGCGCTCATCCCAAGGCTGGCAGCTCTCCTCGCTATCTGACAACTTACCTGCTTGGCTGTTTTTCTCACGGGTTGACATTTTGGCTGGTCATGAGACAGAAACAATGTCACTCACACACAACGATAGTACACAGGGGAGAAGAGCTAGAATGATCTGAAGACAGCAACGATGAGTAGTTGGGTCTACACAATAGGATGAAGGACTATGTGGAAGGAAAGGGGACATGTTTGGAAGGAACAACAAGACGCTAAGGCTTTGAAATACAGCTCTTCTCTTACCTAAAAAAGCTACTCTCAAACCTACACAGTACAGCGTTTTCATAAGCCCAACGAGAGCACACTTTAGGGCTATATTGCATCCTATTGTACCGCTGAATTAATAAACGATCTGGTTGTAAACAGATGTGCCAATTGTGTCGGTATACCGCAGTACACACAGTGGGGAGAGCAAGTATTTTATACACGGACGATTTTGCAGGTTTTCCTACTTACAAAGCATGTAGAGGTCTGTAATTTTTATCATAGGTACACTTCAACTGTGAGAGTCGGAATCTAAAACAAAAATCCAGAAAATCACATTGTATGATTTTTCAGTAATTAATTTGCATTTTATTGCATTACATAAGTATTTGATCACCTACCAACCAGTAAGAATTCCGGCTCTCACAGACCTGCTAGTTTTTTAAAGAAGCCCTCCTGTTCTCCACTCATTACCTGTATTAACTGCACCTGTTTGAACTCGTTACCTGTATAAAAGACACCTGTCCACACACTCAATCAAACAGACTCCAACCTCTCCACAATGGCCAAGACCAGAGAGGGTGTAATGACATCAGGGATAACATTGTAGACCTGCACAAGGCTGGGATGGGCTACAGGACAATAGGCAAGCAGCTCGGTGAGAAGGCAACAACTGTTGCCGCAATTATTAGAAAATGGAAGAAGTTCAAGATGACGGTCAATCACCCTCGGTCTGGGACTCCATGCAAGATCTCACCTCGTGGGGTGATGAGGAAGGTGAGGGATCAGCCCAGAACTACACGGCAGGACCTGGTCAATGACCTGAAGAGAGCTGGGACCACAGTCTCAAAGAAAACCATTAGTAACACACTACGCCGTCGTGGATTAAAATCCTGCAGCGCACGCAAGGTCCCCCTGCTCAAGCCAGCGCATGTCCAGGCCCGTCTGAAGTTTGCCAATGACCATCTGGATGATCCAGAGAAGGAATGGGAGAAGGTCATGTGGTCTGATGAGACAAAAATAGAGCTTTTTGGTCTAAACTCCACTCGCCGTGTTTGGAGGAAGAAGAAGGATGAGTACAACCCCAAGAACACCATCCCAACCGTGAAGCATGGAGGTGGAAACATCATTCTTTGGGGATGCTTTTCTGCAAAGGGGAAAGGACGACTGCACCGTATTGAGGGGAGGATGGATGGGGCCATGTATCAGGAGATCTTGGCAAACAACCTCCTTCCCTCAGTAAGAGCATTGAAGATGGGTCGTGGCTGGGTCTTCCAGCATGACAACGACCCGAAACACACAGCCAGGTCAACTAAGGATTGGCTCCGTAAGAAGCATCTCAAGGTCCTGGAGTGGCCTAGCCAGTCTCCAGACCTAAACCCAATTGAAAATCTTTGGAGGGAGCTGAAAGTCTGTATTGCCCAGCGACAGCCCCGAAACCTGAAGGATCTGGAGAAGGTCTGTATGGAGGAGAGGGTCAAAATCCCTGCTGTAGTGTGTGCAAACCTGGTCAAGAACTACAGGAAACGTATGATCTCTGTAATTGCCAAAAAAGGTTTCTGCACCAAATATTAAGTTCTGCTTTTCTGATGTATCAAATACTTATATCATGCAATAAAATGAAAATTAATTATTTAAAAATCATACAATGTGATTTTCTGGATTTTTGTTTTAGATTCCATCTCTCACAGTTGAAGTGTACCTATGGTATACATTACAGACCTCTACATGCTTTGTAAGTAGGAAAACCTGCAATATCGACGTATCAAATACTTGTTCTCCCCACTGTAGCTCTAGCGGTTCCATTACGCGGCGGGGGATGACGAACTTAGAAGAGAGAGTATATTCACCTTGGCTGATCACTGGGTCTTTATGCCTGGACGAGAATGGAGAAATAACAATAAAGGTCAGACTGTGACTTGAGACTACAAAACAAGTAAAGGTTATCTGACAGCTGGGCCAATTTAACAGCGTTCTCTATTAGGGAAGGACTTTGGATGAACACAATATAGGGAATTAAGGGGCGATTCTTGGATGATATTACACTATCTGAAAAGGTACTCTCAAGCTAATGAATACCCCATAAACGAAATGCAGGCCAATCTCACCTCTTAGTACAAAACATAGACCGGAATTCAATTATTGTGCATCACCGTCCTTGCATTACACTTTCACACCTATGTTTACATCAGATTTGTGAAGCGCGTCCCATCAGCCACTCACTTGTCTGCGTTCTTCACCACCTTGGCCAGCAGTTTGGAGGTGGAAGCAGCCTTCACCAGCTTGTTCCTGCTCTCCTCACCACTCTCCCAGGTACTACTCTGTGAACGCTCCATTCCCGTGCCTCGCTTCGCACTGTGACCCCTACACACACACACAGAGGGTACAGGGTGCACACAAAAAAAAGGTTTGTTTTATACCACAGAGACGGATAGAGAGGGGAAGAGAGAAAGACCGTTGGCTAGACAGAAAGAAAGCTGGAGTATGGATGAGTGCCATGGTGAGTTTCTTGAATTTGTTAAATTAGCAGAACTGTAAAAAAGTGCATTAAAGTGTGCAACTGTGAACTACATTTTTTGGTTTGTTGCAGTTTTATGCCATATACATTAAAAGTACAGCCCAGAGCCTGAACCTGACCAGGCCACCAAGTGAACTGACAAGGAAAAGAAAAACTCTGTACCTTTAATGCACTTAATTCAAATGGAATTATTTCACTCATGGTACACATCTTTTTAGGGTTAATCTGGACCTGAAACAGATGTGCACAAATGCAGAGATACAGATGCCTCAGGAGGTACCCAGGTGAGTAGCAGGCAACCCTCAGGGGTAGAATCGATACCTGCTGATGTAGCCGGGCACACAGGGGAAAGCCCACCCCAGTCACAGGTTAGTACACACAGGCTGGCAGAACAAGTCAAACCCCTCCCCAGGCTTCAGCAGACAGAGGTGGTCAGTGAGTTTGGCTGTAAGAATCACACTGCAAGTAAAGTGAAGAATGGAAGGTTTGGAGAATGGCTAGAGCAGAGAGAGAACAGCAAGAGAGAGAGAGAACAGCAAGAGAGAGAGAGAGAGAAGGGATTGTGAGAGAAAGAGCATGAGCGTGAAGAACATGCCGTTTTGTTCTACCTCCAGGGGGCCATAGTGACACTGAGGGGGCAGATAGGACTGGGGCTGAATGTTGGGGGAGCGGTGGTGGTTCAACAATGTTACACTGCTTCATTTACAGAGTCTGTACTCTCTCCTTATCTACTGTACGGTGAGGGAGAGACAGGGACAGGAAGGGAAAGACATCCAGACATCCTCTGCTTATTCTAACTGCCTGCATGGAATTTGGCGGGAAAATAACAACCTAGCCCGAACAGAATTTCTCCATAACACTACGACACGCACGCACGCAGTACTGGTACAGTATCATTGCTCTACAGCAGATATGTAACGTACACTGAGTGTAGAAAACATTAAGAACACCTGCCCTTTCCATGACACAGACGGACCAGGCAAATCCAGGTGAAAGCTACGATCCCTTATTGATGTCACTTGCTAAATGAACTTCAAATCAGTGTAGATGAAGGGCAGGGGACAGGTTAAAGGAAGATATTTAAGCCTTAAGACAATTGAGACATGGGTTGTGTACGTTTGTACGTACACAACCCTAGGAGCCAGGGACACCAGTTTGAGTGTGTGAAGATCTGCAATGCTGCTGGGTTTTTCACACTCAACAGTTTCCCGCACGTATCAAGAATGGTCCACCACCCAAAGGACATCCAGCCAACTTGACGCAACTGTGGGAAGCATTGGAGTCAACATGGGCCAGAATTCCTGTGGAACGCTTTCGAAACCTTGTAGAGTCCATGACCCGACGAATGTAGGCTGTTCTGAGGCCAAAAGGGGGTGCAAATCAGTATTAGGGAGGTGTTCTTAATGTTTTGTACACTCTGTGTCTGTTGGTTAAAAGCCCTGAATGGTACACTCACATCTTCAAAAATAGGAACAGAAGCCCACTTGATACTTCCAATCCAACCAGAGGATTGAATAGCATGGGAAAGGACCATTTAAGAGGTAAATATCACCCTATAATACTCATCCCCAGAAAGAGCCCCGACTGTGCACTGCGCTGCTTAGAAGCCTGGCCCATTTCAGATTGGGACACACACACACTTGCCAGCGGATGAGTTTTCCGAGCTAACGTTCCTGGCACAGCAGCGGCCCTGACTAATATCCTGTCACTTGCCCAGTCTAATGGGCAACGATGGGTTCACGGGTACTCTTTGTGAAACTTAATTGGTTCTCAATGTTTCTGAGAATAATTTCTATTGATCTGTGTTATGGGTAATGAGTGCGAAGGCAGTGCTTCGATTAGTGAGAGCAGTCGGTCTGGAGCGTGTGTGTTGGCGTGTGTGTGAGAGTCTAGGGCTGGTGTGTGTGTGTGTGTGTATGCATCCGAGTGGGTGTCCTGAATGGTACGAAGCACAGCTAGTACATGACAGATAGGGCCTCTCCTATTCCTAATGGAGAGAGGGCTCAAACTGTTGCAGATGAGTGCAGAAGGGTCAAATGCTAACCATTCCTACTAGTCTAAAAGAGAAGTGATGCAGTTTGAGAAGCTAAGGTCTGCAGTGGCGGAGTCTCTACAGGGAACGATAGCTGAAAGTACAGGTGAGAGACAGAGAAGAGAGAGAATAGGTTAATAACCAAAATGGGTTCAAAAATGAAAGCGATCTAAAGAAGCATGCCAACCAGTCAAAGGGTAAAAGCTAAAGTCATGAGCATTCAGAGTGTCGGAGGGCATTGCGTTGGTAAGGTGGGGGGTGGGCAATCGACGATCAAAGTGCGCATCTTAGGAACCTTTTGGCTGGGGAGGTGCCCTTGCTCTCCGGGGCCTGCCTTTGGGACTGAGGGGGGTGGGGTGAGGGGGGGTGGCTGGAGACGGAGGGGGACGGAGAGGGCTGTACGGGGCTGGCAGAGGAGGGTTTATCGTTAGCCTGGTTGGGCTGGGAGGGCCCCTCCTCCTTCTCCTTGATGCCCTCCATCTGAGGCTTGTCCTTTTTCCTCTCCGCTGTCTGACCGCTGTGGAGACAACCAGGGGGTCAACCAGAGGATAACCAAACAGCGGAACACAACCAGTGGCGACATGGGGACACAACCAGTGGAGACATGGGGACACAACCAGTGGAGACATGGGGACACAACCAGTGGAGACATGGGGACACAACCAGTGGCGACATGGGGACACAACCAGTGGCGACATGGGGACACAACCAGTGGCGACATGGGGACACAACCAGTGGAGACATGGGGACACAACCAGTGGAGACATGGGGACACAACCAGTGGAGACATGGGGACACAACCAGTGGAGACATGGGGACACAACCAGTGGAGACATGGGGACACAACCAGTGGCGACATGGGAACACAACCAGTGGAGACATGGGGACACAACCAGTGGAGACATGGGGACACAACCAGTGGAGACATGGGAACACAACCAGTGGAGACATGGGAACACAACAGGTGGAGACATGGGTACACAAACAGGTGGGATATATATAGGAGGACAAATAGTGACAAATAACGAAACACAGGTGTATACCAGGACACCGTTGACGGTAAAATGATCCTAGATCTGGGCAACTTCTACCCTCAGCCTTCACTACTGGGAGAGCTGCAAAGCCTCAACTTCCTGCATAGGCAGTGAATAGCTGAGGTCAGTATATTTGATTAATATCTAGTTACTCATCAAGGACGTGCTCAGCAATGCTTAGCCATAGGCTTAGCTACATGCTGTGACCGGTACTCCATCACTACGTCATTGTCCTGAAAGTACCAGGGAAGTGTATAGGCTTTATTCTGCTGAATTACTGCAAGATGCAAGGGAGAAAGTTAAACACGTGATCAACATTCAACAGTTTCTTTTCTGGGAGGAATTAATGTGGCGTTTCAAAGCAACAAAAAAATATCAATACAGGCTCTGCAACAATGGCTGCCCATCTGATACAAGCAGGTCTAGAGTTGTGCAATGGTGTGTGTGTAGCATATGTAGCTTTGTATGCGTGTGTGTAGCGTATGTAACTTTACGAGTGTGTAGTACCTCTTGGCAGCTGAGGAGAAGGTATCCTTCCTGGTGACGGAAACTGTGGAGCTGTCTCGGTCTCTGTGGCTGGGCTTGCGGCTGCTGGAGCTGCCGTTGGCGATGCAGGACATAGAGTAGGCCTCGCGCATGGGAGTCTGGCCTACAATGGGCAGGAGAGAGCACAGTCAGAGGGGACAGTAAAACCTATGCAGTATATACAAGTAACTGCCAAAACACTTGAGCAAATGAAGGATGCAAAGTATATTGAAGGCAGGTGCTTCCAACACAGGTGTGGTTCCTGAGATGATTAACCTTGTATCATGCTTAGGGTCTGGATTTTTAAAAAATGCCCAGTTGCCCATTATTTTGGCTACCGAGGCTAGAAGATCTCAGTGACTTTGAAAGAGGGTCTCAAAGGAGCATTGGGGGTTTAAATGGTGTGTGTGTCTCTCTCTCCGTCACCAGATCTCAACCCAATACTGGATAGGCGCCCGAGACAGTGTTTTCCACCACCATCAACAAAACACCAAATGATGGAATTTCTTGTGGAAGAACAGTGTCACATCCCTCCAATAGAGTTCCAGGCACTTGTAGAATCTATGCCAAGGAGCATTGAAGTGGTTCAGGCGGCTCGTTGGCCCAACATCCTATTATTAAGACACTTTATGTTGGCGTTTCCTTTATTTTGGCTGTTACCTGTACATCAGGATACAATGGGAGGAAAGTTGATGTATAAGACCGAGAGAAAGAGAGCGAGACAGCGAGAGAGAAAGAGCACGTGAGAGAGAGAAGGAGACACTGTCTACTAGGGCTGACCCCAATTAGTCGACTGGTCAATAGGCTGTTGGTCGACCAAGATTTATTTTAGTCGAGGAGTAGCAAATACATGATTTATTTATTTTTTAACGGCACACTGTCTGATTCACACCCATGTCAGTGAACTAATCCATTGCAGAGGCTGATACTAATCCATTGCGGGGCCACGTGCATGGCACAGTCCAAGAAGGGGAGTGTGGCTAAAAGGCACGTCTCTCTCCAGAACGTTCTCCCTCTCTCCCCCGCCAATTTGTGCACATTCATTGTTTCATAACTCCATTGTGTGAATTGTTTGCCTTGATTGTTAGTGTATATCAAGTCCCCATGCATCACCAGTAGTAGCCTACATTTACCGTTCATTCCTATCATTTCTACAATGTTTGTTTGGTTGTGGTTACTTCTGTTCATCCATTCACTATATTATTATTTCAGTCTTTTTACCGTTCTCATTGGCAGAGTGGTCATCGTTGTTTGCAGAGTTTGGATTTATTTTGTTCCATTTACGAGTTTTGTCAATTTGGTCAGTCTTCTGTTTGGGGCACTACTGTCAATGTTGAGTAAGGATATGCACCTGATTACGCATAGAATTCAGACTATAGGCTACCTGGCCTATAGGGGATCTGATGGTATTTCTGATAGGCTTAACCACTAATGACCTGTGGAGCTTTTCAAAGTAATATTTTCTTCACCTCAAACAGTAAGCAAACAAAGTCTGTTTTCAGTAACCCTTTCAGCGTGAAAGGGAAAAACGGTCATGTTCCGATCCAGTGGAAACGTCATAAAATGAGTCTACCTGATGAGCTCATCCCTTTTGTGCTATATTTTATACAACGTTGCAAGTTTGCTAGTGTGAGCTTCCTCTGGACCCAAGTTGATACAATGTTTCAAGTTCGCTGCAGACAGGCCATGTGCAGCCAATGCGATTAATAGGATATGTTCTACCTGCAGACTGCAATGTTTTTATTTGTTGGAGGCTATTCTTACTTAGTTGGCAATAGAAGTTACTTCTTTAGGTTTGTATAATTTTCATTTAGATTTGGATTAACCACATGACAATGACTTTGCGATACGAAGACGTTATTATAAATTAAATGAAACTGTTAAATGAAAATGTGCATATGAAGACCATAACAGGCACGCAGATTGGTAGAAATAGTAAGATAAAAAATTGGGCGTTCCGCATGAGAAAGGTTGCCGACTCCTCGGGTAACCTATTCCCGGAAGCTTCAGGAGAGAAACTGTCTACAGCCGTATATAGGGATTAAAGGGAGGGGGGGGGGAGTGGTTTAACAACGGAGTATGAGATGATGACTGCTCAACAGACATGGTTGAAGAGTCTAATCCATGAGAGAACAAAGGAAAGATTAGGGAAAGCAGATGTAAAAAGCATAACAAACATCCTTCCTCCCAATGAAGCTTCTATGCCACTTCTGTAAAAGGCATAGACACAACGGTAGCGTTTGCCAGCCGAGAACACTTAGCACCTCTGAACAAAGTGGCGGACGTCATTTGCAAGCCAATTCTACATGTAGAAACGACCCAAAAATGTCAGCAGTCAGACGCCGACGGGTGGTCCCCAAAACATACCGCACCGAAGGAACGGACAGACACACAGCGTCACTCGGTGAGACGCGTTTCCTCTCTACGATGTGTGGGGGGCAGGGTAATGTTTGGGGGCACGTGGCGCCCCAGTGAAAGCCTGATTCCGTGCCAGTGGCACAAGGCCCAGTTTCACGGCCCATTACCCCCCCAAGCACAAACAGACACAGCATGGTGGAAGAGGTGGCCTCCCTACCCCATCCACCAGCCCCCACCACCTCCCTCCTCTCACCAGTCTCCCCCCCCCCCCCTCAACATCAAGACAAAAGACAGCCTGAGTGTGTTTGAGGAAAGACTGGAAATGCTGGTACACAAGGCCAGAGGAAGAGTCAACGAGTATAATGAGTGGTCAACCAAAATCAATCCCGTTCTAGAGACTTCAGAAAGTATTCACACCCCTTTCTGAAACCATGTTTTCACTGTGTTATTATGGGGTATTTTGTGAATAATCTATTTAATCCATTTTAAATTCAGGCTGCAACACGACAAAAACGTGGAATAAGGAAAGGGGTACGAATACATTCTGACGGCACTGCATATCAATAATGACTGATGCCTTGCGAGAGGGAGGGTCTTCATCCATCAACCTGGCTTCCTGATCTCATAAACCTATTTATCTCTCCCATCGAAGCCATGTGATTGACAGGTTTGTGTGTCTGTGTGTGCGCGTGTGCACACATGCCTAGATGCATGCATAGGTCTGTAGAACTGGAGGATAGCCCCAAGCCAGAGTGTGTGTGTGTGTGTGTGTGTCTGCAGTGTTCATAGTGTCACAATTCGTATGCCTTCATATGCCTTGGCTTCATCATTCATGATAATACATTATTTGGAAAAGAGAAAGATTTGGGGGAAAAGGGTGGAAAGAACAAGGGCTGGAAAGATAAAGATAGGGGGCTGGAAAATGAGAAAGGTTTATAAAAATGACAATGAGAGAAAGGGATACAGTGCCGGCCAATAATGCAAGTGATAGAGGGGAAAGAAAGACTGAACGAGAGAGGAAGATATTTCTGGGTCTTGAATAAGTTAAGTAGGAAGGGGCCGTGTGCCTGTGTGTGTGTGTGCCTGTGCCTGTGTGTGTGTGCCTGTGTGTGTGTGTGTGTGTGTGTGTGTGTGTGGGGCAGTGGAGGTTTGCATACTCTGAAGAGTTGGCTTTGAAGTCAGAGCATGGGTGTCTGCAGAGAAACTAAACTGAACCATGTGATTTCCTTTGCTTCCTGTCTGCTTCAGTCCCAGATTACTGCCTACGCACCGAAAGAGCAGCACAACAGAGTTAAAGCACAGAAAGCTCTTCCACTGTACGTGCCAAACTGCCAATGCCATAACACATCAACTCCATAACCCCTAAATAACATCAGTCAATGTCAATGTGCCAGGAGTGCTGACAAACTCACTAGAGTAGTACTCGCAAGCACACACAGCAAGGGGTTGCCAGGGGTCGCCGTTATGGCGATGGACGGTATTAAGTAAGAGAGTGACGTCATAATGAGATTTTTAAAAAGGTGAGCGGAAGAATGGAGAGCTGACCGGAACGAGGGATCAGAGGGGGCTGGAGGGAGGAGTGACAGATGATGGACGGAGGGATAGGGGTGTAGAGGGACGTGGCACTAAAGAGCTAAGCAAGGGTGACACCGGGCGAGTGCAGTCACACAATACAGTAACTCCTATCCTGCCATTCATATGCAGTAAGGGTCCTGTTCCAATACTTTTCAAGTGCAGCCTTATTTCCTTGGAGGAACTGTAATCTGACATGACTGGAAAAGTGAAAGCATTGAGATGGAAACTTTGCTCTCACTCTATACATGTTGGATCAGTGGTTACCTCAGGAAAGGAAGGAAGGACGCATAAAAAAATAAAAAAAGTATTCTAACGGGGCCAGGATCTTTCTTTATCTAGGACCCATGCATGGTTTCCCAGCCAAGACACTACCCTGAGAGACACATCCACATGATCATATACAGTAATTGGTTCCATTGGAGAAAGTAAAATATCAGGAAAAGGCTGCAGAGTCGCCATACACACAGATAATGTTCCACTTTCCACAATTAGGCCCCCCTGATCACACACACACACACACAAAATAGAGGGTCTTATTGTGTGCAGATAGACAGGACTGAAGTTAGTTAGCCAGGCTATAGGTGAGTGAGTGGTGGTTATTACTGAAGCCCGATTACAGAACCCAGATACTCCCCAATGACCATGGGCACGACACACATTCTCTGTCTGTGTCGCTCCTCTGTGTCTCAGCGTCTCTCTCTGTGTCTCTCTCTCAATGCAATATCCTTCTCTCCCTTTCTGTCTTTAAAATGGAGCTCAATCACCTTCTTTCTTGCTCTCTTTCCCTCTTTGAGAGCTGGGAATTCCCTTCCCCTCCTCTCTGTCCTACTGCTGGCTGGGTATATCAGCCTCCACTTTATCACTGAGCTTAGAGAGAGGAATGGCTATGGCACGGTGTTCATGTGTCAACCAGAGGTTGGGTTATCGTGTGGGAGAAAATGGAGCAGAGTACATTTGTCATTGAGAATATAGTGTTAGATTGTGATTATATGGGATGTGTAATCATATGTTGCTGTGTGTATGTGTGAGAGGCTAATAAAAGCCAGGGGTCAAGGTTGGAGTGGCTCCATCCTGAACTTCCTTAACCTAAACAAGTGGAGGAATACAGGACAACACTCTCTTCCACAACTACGACCTGGTGAAGAAATGCAAGGGAGAAGAGAGGGGCTGAAGGAGCCACTGGGAAAGTGGAGATGAATGGAATGTCCATTGCTGGAAGGAAGTTATGGTAAATGGAACAGAAGCTAGTGCAGATGGATTTGACAGTGCATGACCAGCTTATGGTGGGGAGAAGGTGCTTATAAAAAACTGTCCTTTGCAGGTATTGAGAAACTATCCATGGAGATTTCTGAGGGTTTACAAAAACCTGCAGACTGCAGATATAATCATCATTTCATATAATCATGAGAGTGCCTCAGATGGTGACAGTGACGACAGAGACAGTTCAGGGGTGACTCACTACCTTTGGTGCTAGTCTGTTTCTTGGCGGTGGTGGCCGTGTCCTCGGAGAGCGCCAGGCGTCGCAGAACGTCGGCCAGCGCCGCCTTCATCACGGTGATCTCATCCTCTTGCTGCTGGACACGCAGCTCCAAAGACGACAGACGGTCCTGCACGTCAGACGCACTCGCCGCTGAGATACTGTCATCTACAGAGAGGAGACGGGGGTTAGATACGGTAGACAACACACGTTCAGACATCCACCCACACAAACATTTTGGCCTTACCCATATTTGTGATCATTGTTGAATGGCCCCCTGCGTCGTACCATCGCAAATATGTGATTGGAACGGTAGCAACAGAACGTGTGATGCAACAAACAGATTGCGCTGACAAAAAAATTAAGTTAGCGACCCAACAGCTAGACTTCAAAATGTACCACTTCTCTGGTGAGGGCAAGGGA